>NW_017679656.1:0-3090 GCF_001879085.1 Nicotiana attenuata
CTGTTTCACGTTAAATCTCTTTGCTAATTGCAGTATTCCCGTTTTAAATTATGAGGATGGATTTAGGAATGTAGGCTTGAATTAAATCAGACTAATTAGCATACTTTAGGCATCACGTTTCCAGCCTGTGTTCTATTTGAGAATTCATCAGGGACGAGTAAATGAAACGATTTGGGCATGAAGCTGAAACTCAATTGGACAACACTGCGTTAATTTGACTGGGTGCATATTGAATGCCTCTGTTACAAGTGTAGAGCCCACCCATGAGAAGTTTGAGACAATTCAGTAGGCAAATGTTTAAACTAATTGGTGGATTGCCAACTCCGGACTCGATTAGCCGTTGCCTACGCGTTTGTTTAGCTTATCTGATTTGGGCTGTTTCCGGCCCAATGTCTATGGCATAACTTGGGCTCTCTGGCCCAGGACTGGAGTTTCCCTTTTGTTTGAATTCGGGTTTGAACTCGAGGACTGAAATTTACAACAATAATTAATTAGGATCTTTTCTTTATTTGTATAAACAAAAACAAAAATAAAACATCATAGTTGCTTTTAGACTTGCCCTTTCAAAATAAAATGATACGAGCCTCGTCGAGCCGAATACAAAATAGCGGGGTCCTCAATAAATGCTATAAAATGCTTAGAATTCGAGTGAATCGTTTAGCAAATTTCACGGTTTTCCCCAAAGATAATAAAAGCGTAGTTGCTTTAGGCGCGTATTTTAATATTACCTTCCTGAATGCGGGTGCACATTTATTGACCCAAATCTAAATCTCAACGAAGTCGAAATGCGTCAAAAGCCACGGGTGCACTGGTGTGACGTGGTTCGAGATACATTTTCACGACGTTGCAATTCCTATTAAAAAGACATGAAATAAAAGCGGTTAAAATAAAAGGCACATAGGATAGAATATGTTTTAAAATCAGATAAAAGCAAATACAACAGTTGAGCGACCGTGCTAGAACCACGGAATCTGGAAATGCCTAACACCTTCTCCCGGGTTAACAGAATTCCTTACTCGGAGTTCTGGTTCGCGGACTGTTAACAGAGTCATAATTTCCTCGGATCGGGATTCAACCGGTGACTTGGGACACCATTAATCTCCCAAGTGGCGACTCTGAATCTTAATAATGAATCCCGTTTCGATTGTCCTTTAATTGGAAAAGCTCCTTTATACCCTTTCGGGGGTGTAGGAAAAAAAGGAGGTGTGACAGCTCTGGCGACTCTGCTGGGGAGAAGAACCCAGAACTTTGGTTCAGGGTTCAGAATTCGAGCTTAGATATATTGTTGTATTTGGCTTTATCTGATTTTTCTACATGTTTCATGCTAAATGTGCAAAATGTTGCTTTTTACCGCTTTGATATTATCTGGATTGTATATAAACTGTGGCGAAACCCTTCTCTTCTCACCTCCGAGGATGTGCTCACTGGTGGAGACTCCCTATTCTGTTAGTGTCATACCTTAAAATAAGAAAGAGGCCGGACAAGTTACTAAGCCGGATGGCCTTTTGGTTCCCGGTACGTAGCCCCCTCCTCGACTCGAGTTGTCCGCTCGGGTACACAGTCTAGAACCTATACCCAGGTTTTGAACCTAGAATAACTTGACCCCATGCCGGATCCCTAGTAGGAACGTTTATCTGCATCATGTGCATTTTGACTTAGGGGACTCAACACAGGGGTTGGGTCCGTCTAGGACAGGTGTACCCGGAATAATGGATCATCCTGCTGCATCCTACTTGTGCATTTATCTGTTTGAGACCCGCATGCTGACCGGCTTTGAATATCTGGGAAAAATTGGAAAAACCAAAAGAGAAAATAGCAGTGTAGAGAGTTAATTTCCTATATTAGAAAAACCAATGTCCAAATAGTGTCGAAATGCTACCGAATTTTTGAGAAAATGAAAAAAAAAAAAGAAAAGTTCTTTTAGTTCGCCAATGAAAAAGAAAAACAAAAAGAGTTTTATTTTCAAATTAGTTTATTTTATTTGCCACTGAAAAAGAAAATATAAAAAAGAGTCTTGCTTTCAGAAGTAGCGTATTTGCCAAAACAAAAAAAACAAAAAAAAAATGAAGAAGAAAAACAAAAAGAGTTTAGTTTTCGGAAATAGTTAGTTTTATTTGCCCGAACTACGCTGGTTTGATTCTCACCGGATGTGAGATACGTAGGCAACCCTCATCGGGTCCAACCTCCCCTTTTTCAAAAATAGCCAAAAATAGCCAAAGAATGCCAAATTTTTAATTTCATCATGAATAAGTCGGGTGCCGCCATCCTTGTTTAAAAGAAGCCGAATGTCCCCAAAAGGGCGCCGGAAGGCTGTTTTTGCAAGAACAGCCACCCTGAGTTATTTTTAACGGTTAGCAGGCACAGCCTTAAAATCTTCTTTATGAAGTGCTGAAGGGCCGTATCCGCAATACCGGCTGTTTGTTTAAATTGGAAATTTGAACAGAGATTGTGCCATTTTTCTCTTTTAGGTCAAAATAAGTGATTAAAATCACCTTAATAAATGTGCAGGATGAGCACGACTCAAAATGAATTATTTTCAATCATGCATAAAATCCCTTTGGAGTTACGTCTGTGGTGGAACGACTTAGGCGGAGAAGGGCAAGATGCAGTCAAGAAACATTTGAAAGGGCTTAACCGGTTGCTCGAGTATTGTGCTCCGGGAGGATATTATTAGTAGCACTAGGTTTACGACTAGGGACCCAGCACATAATGTGTTCCATTTTTCGGACTTTGAGCTTACCCCGACATTAGAGGAAATAGCTGGCTACATTGGAAAGGATGAGGTTCCGTTGAGGCACAAATATTTGGTTGCCCCCAGAGTTGTAGCCGTGCACAGATTTCTAGACTCTTTGAAGATAGTCAGAACCGTCCATAACACAGATCTGGCGAATGGCTTTTGTACTCTGAGCTTCATATATCATCGATATGGCCATATCGGGGGTTCAACAACCCAGAAAGTAAGATATGTAGCAAAGGAAACCGTCAAAAGTGGGAAGAGCATCGATGTTTCGCCTTTATGGTAGCTTTCCTGGGGCTTCTGGTATTTCCAAGAAAGGATGGGAACATTGACATGAAAATAGCTGGGGTCGT
>NW_017679656.1:11093-16083 GCF_001879085.1 Nicotiana attenuata
AGTTGAGGAAATTCAAAACAGATATCAGTGTGAAAATTAAGGAAGAGGTTACTAAGCAGTTTGAGGCGAAGGTCATACGGGTTACTCGATATCCTACCTGGTTAGCTAATGTGGTGCCAGTACCAAAGAAAGATGGGAAGACCAGAGTATGTGTTGATTACCGTGATCTCAATAAGGCGAGCCCGAAGGACAACTTCCCACTCCCAAACATCCATATACTGATTGACAACTGTGCCAAACATGAGATTGGTTCCTTCGTGGACTGTTATGCGGGCATCACCAGATTTTGATGGATGAGGAGGATGCGGAAAGACGGCGTTCATCACGCCGTGGGGAACATATTGTTACAGGGTCATGCCATTTGGGTTGAAGAACGCAGGGGCAACGTATATGAGGGCAATGACTACCATGTTCCATGACATGATACATCAGGAAATCGAGGTCTATGTGGACGACGTGATCATAAAGTCGAGGAAACAAGGTGACCATGTTCGGGATTTGAGGAAATTCTTCCAGAGGCTCCGCAGGTATAACCTCAAGCTTAATCCAGCAAAGTGTGCGTTTGGAGTCCCGTCGGGGAAGTTGTTGGGATTTGTGGTGAGTCGGCGTGGTATTGAATTAGACCCGTCTAAGATTAAAGCCATCCAGGAGCTACCGCCACCAAGGAACAAGAAGGATGTGATGAGTTTGCTTGGCAGGTTGAATTACATCAGCAGGTTCATTGCCCAGCTTACAACTACTTGTGAGCCCATTTTCAAGCTGCTAAAGAAAGATGCTGCGGTCAGATGGACAGACGAATGTCAAGCAGCATTTGACAAGATTAAGAAGTATTTGGCTAGTCCACCTGTGTTGGTCCCGCCAGAGCTAGGAAGGCCCTTGATCCTTTACCTGACTGTGTTGGACAATTCTTTTGGTTGTGTACTGGGGCAGCATGACATCACAGGAAGGAAAGAGCAGGCGATTTAATACCTCAGCAAGAAGTTCACATCATATGAGGTAAAATACACTCAACTCGAGAGGACGTGTTGTGCTTTAACCTGGGTAGCGCAAAAGTTGAAACATTACTTGTCAGCATATACTACCTATCTCATCTCTCGGTTGGACCCATTGAAGTATATATTTCAAAAGCACATGCCCACAGGGAGGCTAGCGAAATGGCAAATCTTGCTCACGGAATTTGATATTGTCTACGTGACTCGGACTGCAATGAAAGCACAGGCGTTGGCTGATCATCTAGCTGAGAATCCCGTTGATGATGAATATGAGCCTTTGAATACATACTTCCCGGACGAGGAGATAATGCATGTTGAAGAATTAGGACAGGTCGAGAAGCCGGGATGGAAACTTTTCTTTGATGGAGCTGCCAATGCCAAGGGTGTCGAAATAGGAGCAGTACTGATTTCCGAGACAGGGCAACACTACCCTGTCACTGCTCAACTTTGTTTCTATTGCACCAATAACATGGCTGAGTACGAAGCATGTATCCTGGGATTGAGGTTGGCCATAGACATGGGTGTCCAGGAAATCTTGGTCATGGGTGACTCGGACCTTCTTGTACACCAGATTCAAGGGGAGTGGGAAACACGAGATTTGAAGCTCATACCATACCGGCAGTGTTTGCATGAACTTCGTCAGCGGTTTCAATCAATAGATTTCAAACACATTCCAAGGATGCACAATGAGGTTGCCGACGCTTTGGCCACTTTGGCATCTATGTTGCATCATCCGGACAAGGCTTACGTGGATCCGTTACAAATTCAGGTTCGAGATCAGCACGCCTATTGTAATGTGGTGGAGGAAGAGTTTGATGGTGAGCCATGGTTCCATGATATAAAAGAATACCTCCGGATGGGAGTATACCCGACACAAGCTACAGGGGATCAAAAGAGAGCAATTCGACGCTTGGCAAGCGGATTTTTCTTCAGTGGAGGAGTGTTGTACAAGAGAACTCCAGATCTTGGGTTATTGAGATGCATAGATGCCAAACAGGCTACAGTTATCATGACTGAGGTACATGCGGGAGTTTGTGGACCTCATATGAGTGGATATATATTGGCAAAGAAGATCCTTCGAGCAGGTTACTATTGGCTTACTATGGAACGGGATTGCATCAGTTTTGTGCGCAAATGTCATCAATGTCAGATACATGGAGATTTGATTCATTCTCCCCCATCTGAATTGCATACAATGTCAGCACCATGGCCGTTCGTTGCCTGGGGAATGGATGTTATTGGTCCGATTGAGCCTGCAGCCTCAAATGGGCATAGATTCATTTTGGTAGCCATTGATTATTTCACCAAATGGGTAGAGGCCAAAACCTTCAAATCTGTGACTAAGAAGGCAGTTGTCGATTTCGTACATTCAAATATCATATGCCGGTTCGGGATCCCGAAGGTAATCATCACAGATAATGGTGCCAATCTCAATAGTCATTTGATGGCCGAGACATGTCAGCAGTTTAAGATCCTGCACCGCAACTCCACTCCATATCGTCCTAAGGCAAACGGGGCAGTCGAGGCAGCTAACAAGAATATCAAGAAAATACTTCGGAAAATGGTAGAAGGGTCAAGGCAATGGCATGAAAAGTTACCTTTTGCTTTGTTAGGCTATCACACTACTGTCCGCACTTCAGCAGGAGCGACTCCCTACTCATTAGTGTATGGAACCGAAGCAGTAATACCCGCAGAGGTTGAAATCCCGTCCCTCCGAATCATCGCAGAGGCAGAGATTGATGATGATGAATGGGTTAAAGCCCGCTTGGAACAACTAAGTTTGATTGATGAGAAGCGACTGGCAGCAGTGTGTCACGGTCAATTGTATCAACGAAGAATGGGAAGAGCATATAACAAGAAAGTGCGTCCGTGGAAGTTCGAAGTAGGACAGTTGGTGCTCAGACGTATCCTACCTCATTGGGCTGAGGCAAAAGGAAAGTTCGCCCCAAACTGGCAAGGGCCATTTGTTGTAACCAGAGTTTTGTCCAATGGCGCTCTATACCTAACAGACGTGGAAGGAAAATGTGTAGAAATGGCTATCAATTCTGATGCAGTCAAGAGATATTATGTATGATTTTCTTTATCTTTATGTACCTGATTGTATTTGGCATGTTTTGAGATTGAAATGATGAAGGCATTTTGTTCCGCTACCCAAATACTTTATCCTTTGTTATCCCTTTGAGCCTTATTATATTTCCTTTCGTATCCTTCTTTCGGAATCAATAACGGAACTCGAAAGCCCGAGCGAGAAAATCAGCAGAGAAACAAGAGAAAAACAGTCCAAAAGAAAAGAAAAGAAAAAGAAAAGAAAAAGGAAAAGAAAAAAAGAAGAAAAGGAAAAGAAAAAAAAAAGAAGAAAAGGAAAAGAAAAAAAGAGAAAAGAAAAGAAAAGAAAAAGAAGAAAAAGGAAAAGAGAAGAAAAGAAAAGAAAAGGAAAAGAAAAGAAATGAAAAGAAAGAAAAAGAAAAGTGGAAGAAAGAAAGATCGCCACAATAAAGTAGTTCTATGCCTGAACTACGTTTGACTTGATCCCGAAAGGGTGCGTAGGCAGCCTCTCTCTGAGGTTCAGTCACAACAGAGGAGAAATCCAAGAATCCCCAAGAAAGAAACTGGGGCAGAAGTTATGGTTGTTGCAAGAGATATGATTCCGAAAGTTGTAATGTTGAACCCACAATTGAATTATTTTGAGCCTTTATACCTTTCTTTCTAAAACCCGTCCAAAAGCCACATTACGGTCCAAAGAAAGACCTTCTGATCAATTTCAAGAAATGTCAATACGGTTAGGTAAAGCGACTCATGTTGGAGACAACACTCTGGTGACAGAAAAAAAAATGAAATGAGAGAGTCTTATTGGTGAAAACCCTCACGGGCACCGTAAGGCGAAGTGAGTTGAGAAAAATGAAATGAGAGAGTCTTATTGGTGAAAACCCTCACGGGCACCGTAAGGCGAGGTGAGTTTGAGAGATATTAAAATGAGAGAGTCTTATTGGTGAAAACCCTCACGGGCACTGTAAGGCGAAAGTGAGATCTTTCAGTTGAGCAAATGAAAGAAGTCTGTGGTTGAAGGATGTTTGAAACATGGCAAAACAAGCAAGGTTTGAGTTTGGTGAGAGTCGGGCGTGAAAGTATGAGACAACAAATGTGGTAACTGATAATTGATTGGTTGGACAGACTAGGCTGGAACCCAAAATGCATGGCAGGGTCAACGGAATCAGCCTTTCCGCTCAGATAAGTCCTATCCTTTTCTCTTCATTACAACTCATTCATTTTCAGAGTTTTTCTACCTTCGAGGTCATTGCATTTCATTCTCTTGAAGTCTGTCTATAAGATGCTTTAGCGTCAGTTCTATTCAAAAACAGAAGAAGGATGTCAAAGCTAATTACCAGCCTCCCAGTTAGATGGCACAACAAGGTGGGGACATGTCAAAAGAGAATAAAACATAGAGGACCGATGAAAATCAGAGTAATAATCAGATGGTTGTAAGGGAGAAGCAAGGTTTACAAGAAGGGAACAGAAATACCAAACAGTGGTACGAGGTAAAACATGTGGGTCATCAAGATCAGAGGGTTGAAAGTCAATTGAGAAATCGTGACAAGTCAAAGCAAGTCCGAAGAAGCAAGTCAGAGCAAAGTCGGAAGCGGGAGCATGGCCGACAAGAATGCCAGTAGCTAACCACCATTTTACATTAACAAATTTTCTTTGATTGGAACAGGGGCAGAAAATTTTCTTTATTTTGTCGCAATCAGGTGCCCACCTGGAGAACAAGGGAATACATTTCAAATTTTCAGCAATCAGGTGCCCACCTGGAGAACAAGGGAATACATTTCAATTTCAGCAATCAGGCGCCCACCTGGAGAACAAGGGAATACATTTCAAGTTTCAGCAATCAGGCGCCCACCTGGAGAACAAGGGAATACATTTCAAGTTTCAGCAATCAGGCGCCCACCTGGAGAACAAGGGAATACATTTCAAGTTTCAGTTGCAGGCGCCCACCTGGA
>NW_017679657.1:0-16081 GCF_001879085.1 Nicotiana attenuata
TTGATTGTTTTCCTTAAATAATTTCCATGTAATTACCCCTTTTGTGCTACTTTGAAAGGTTTAATTAGAAATTTCTTTCCCTAACTAATTTCTACCAGTTGGAATCAGAATCCCTTAACCAAAGGGAGACTGATTTCAATGATTTCTTTTACCTTTCTTACTGGTTCTCTTTGCACTATAAAAGGGATTGCACTTCTGCACTTTAAACAGACCTAACTTTACATCTACACCCCCAAATCGAATACTTTCGCATCTATACTTCAAGTTCAATACCTTGAACTTCTTACTTTCAACTCACACATTTACCTTACTAATTTGAATTCAACACTCTGCATTGCTTGAGACCTTTTGGAACTGCTGTGCTTGCAACTTGGCTTTTCAAAGAATACTGTTTTATTACTTGTTTTCCTTTGAAACTGGTATGTCTTTTATTGAATTTTCTGCCTCACTCCTATGTGTTTACTTCACAGTTTCAACATCCTTGTTTACTTTACTGCTTATGTTAAGGGATTTTTGCTAATTATGTTCCTTCCTTGCCTTTTCTATTGTGAATCCCTACCCCTGTTCCCTTCTATGTGTTTGAGTTAAGGTTCTTATTCTGGCAGTACCCTAATTACTGCCCAGGCCATAACCTGATCCACAATGGATCCTAACTCCTAAATTGGCTAACAGGCTGGTCAGGGGTGTGCCAGCATTCCCAATTGCTGGGCATGACCACCAGCCTGCCATGGCTCTCCCCGATTCCCCCCTCTATGCACTTACACTTATTCTTAGACCCTTAAGTTCTGCCCCTCTCTTATGAGCCTTGCTTTGGGACCTTGAGTTCCCTCTGAACTTGGACATCTGAGGGCTGGCACTTTCACACTGCACTATGATCTTAATTCTGCAATGTGTTTGGGGTGTAAGCACTGCCCGGAGCCCTTTGAGACTCTTGGGAACTTTGGCACATCCCAAATGTGAGAAAGGCTTTTGGAAATCTGATCCTGGAAGTTGGTTTATCTCATATTGTTGGACTTTGAATTTGAATTAGGCTGTTTGGATGTAGCTGGAGCTTCTGATGTAATTTTACTTTTCTTTCCTGATTCATTTGGGTCTGTAATAATTTATAATAACAATTGGGGATGGCTAGTGGAAAGGGATGGGGATGAATACATGCCAAGGGTAGAAAACTTGCCTATAGGTTATTTATAATTTCCGCATTCTGTATTTTTAAAACTCATGCCTACAAGTTTTCATGCATCTTAGAACTCATGCCTATAAATTCTGCACTTCTGCATCTTAGAAATTATGCCTATAAGTTCTGCATATAGAAATCATGATCTTAGGTTTCTGCACATCTGCATCGTAGAAATTATGCCTTAAGTATTTATGCATTCTACGTTTTAGAAATTATGTCTATAAGTCCTGCACTTCTGCATTTTAGAAATTATGCCTGTAAGTTCTGCATATAGAGATCATGATCTTCAGTTTCTGCACTTCTGCATACACATGTCATTAGGCAAACAATCATAGGTTTAATAAATAACCAACTTCACTCTAGATACCATGCCTATAGGACTCTTGCATTTATGTAATCGTTTAAAACCAATTACGCTTAGAAATCATGCCTGTAGGAATAATCAACTGAACCAACTTCGTCTATTTCATCTACGAGTCTAAAATCAGTCATAAGGTCGTCAAAATCTGCAGATCTTTCGTTTATATAACCAGCAATCTTTTCCCTAAAATCAGTACGCTCTATTAGATGTCATGCCTGTAGGTCTCACTTAGGCAAACTATTAGGTAATTAATTGCGTCAATTTTGATAAACTACATCCAGACAAGGCTAATTCGGACTCCTCATCTGAGAAACATGTGATGAATCAGCCTAGCCTACGCTTTTAATTTAATTCAGACCAAACCAATATTTGAACTTATGCTATATTTGCTCTTTTAAGTGAGGAGGCCGTGTGAATCTTAATTGCTATTTGTTTCCCCTAACTGTTTATGTGTTTTGCTTGTCGCCTAGACTTTTATCCTTTTGAAACTCCGAAAAGCCCCAAATCCCCTCCCTTTAGGACTAGTAATTTCAATGCCTCCGGGACTGATAGGATTGGGACGGGTAATAACATGCATTGTGTAACGATACTATCCCGCACTTTAATACCTTAACGGGGTGGGAAGGGTAGATATGGATATGATGACCAGTGCGATAATACCTCATGTAGCCCCTCTTTGAGGACTGATTACTGGGTATTGCATTGACGTGATCCATATTAATCATAAACCTAGGACCCCCTCCCTTTTACATGCTTTCGTCTATCTCTTTTAAATTGTCTAAATCATTCATAAAATTTCTGCCCTCTTTACCTTTCCCCAAGTTTTAATTTATTTGCAATGTTGTATGCGAATCCCTCCTACTTGAGCCCTTAATTGCTTACTTGATTATGTGAAGTCACAATTGTAGTATGGTCGGGAACCACACTAGTGGATCTTGAGGGGTGCCTAACACCTTCCCTCGAGATAATTTCAAGCCCTTACCCACTCTCTGATTTTCTAAATCAAAATTCTTCTTAGTGTCCTAATGCACTTAATCATTAGGTGGCGACTCTTCAATTCAAACCCAACTCCCAAAAGGGAACGAGTTGTCCGCCCAAATGTCGTAAACCCGATTTCGCCTTTAGAAAAAGGGGGCATCGACAACATGGCGACTCTGCTGGGGATTTTCTTTTAGGCTTTTACCATTTCATGCTATTTGTGACTTTATTGCTTTTTTATTGCCTTTACTTAATGTCTTTATCGCTTCTTCTATGAAACTGACTTGGCTCTTCGTTTCTTTTCTTTTAACGCTTTCCTTTACTGCTTTTCTTCAATACTGTTGTAATTATGAGGAATTATTGTAATCATTACTTTATGAATGTGCAAATACATGACAACTTGTTTCATTCTTGTAATTGCATCTTCAACATCATATTCCACTCGTGCCAAACAAAATACCATAGCAAGCTTATAATGAGTGGTTGTGACCTTCCGATATTATTACCCCCAAAATTTGGCAAAGGCGTATTTGCGGAACCAGTCGATCAGCGGTGCAGTCGACGGTTCCGGGCCTTTCCCTCTTGAGTTGTCCGCTCAAGGGTACGAGTCTAATACCCCATAGAAACCTTACTCTGTTTAAACTGTGCATGCATCACTGTCAAACCTAGCTGAGTCGGTTATGTTGTTCGCATAACGACTCTTTAAGATAGCCTTGTCCAAAGTCCATCGGGTTTCCTTGAAACCCAAACGGACACCACCACGTTATGTACATTTATTTGGAGAACTAAATGCTTTTATGCTAATTATTGGTTTAAATAGTCGAGTCCGGCGGGGGTAAGGGTCTAACACTTTGTTTTGCAGAAAATGAGGCACGAAGTCCCCAGATTCGGCATGGTAACCAACATCCACCCAAGGTTGCTAAGCTGGTGGGAAGACCTTCACTCCAGTGATCAGACCCTCGTCCGCAAATATTTGGGGTTTTTGCCTTCTCTTTGGAAATCTGACCCGACAACAAAATCATAGAGGCTGCAACTTTATTCTGGGATGCCGACAGATCTGTGTTCCGCTTCGGGGACCTTGAAATGACACCTTTGCTCGAGGAAATAGGAGGATTAGCTGGTATTCCATGGGAGACTCCGGGTTTGCTTATGCCAGAAAATCGCAAAGGTAGGGGTTTTCTCAAAATGATGGGACTAAAGAAGAACACAGACCTGACCTGCTTGAAGGATTCCTACATTCCTTTCGACTATCTGTACGAGAGATACGGCCATAGCAAGTCTTACCGCACTTACCCAGATGAATTTGCCCTCACATCATTGGGGCATATCCACAGAAGAGTCTTCGTCTTTATGTTCTGCTTTTTGGGGATGATAGTATTTCCTATGAAGAAGGCTAGGATCCATACCAGACTGGCCATGGTCACCAAGACTTTAATGGAAGGAATTGGCGGGCATCCTTTTAGCATAGTACCTATGATCGTTGCGGAGATATACCGAGCCCTAGAAAAATGTCAACAAGGGGCCAAACACTTTGAGGGTTGTAACTTACTGCTCCAACTCTGGCTCATGGAGCACCTCCAAAGGGGTGAATATCGGCAACAGGTTCTACGCAGAGACTGTGATGATCATATCTCCTTCCATCAGCCAAGACGAATGAATTATATGCCTAACATGTTTGCTCAACCAGAAGATGCTAAAGGGTGGGTAGAGTTGTTTGAAAATCTGAAAGAGGACCAAGTGCAGTGGATGTTTGAATGGTTCCCTACTGAAGAGTTCATTGTCCGATCTCGGGATGCGCCGTTTCTTATACTCATTGGTCTGAGAGGAACTTATCCCTATGTCCCTCTCCGAGTCATGAGACAGGCAGGAAGAAGGCAGGTTATACCAAGGGTCGACAAAATGAGTCACTTCAGGGCCGACTTTCAAGATGACGATAGTCCATACAAGTGTCAAGCTCAGCATATGTGGCACTGCAAAATCATCCTAGGAAAGGATTCCATAGAACCAGACAGGTACCACGCTGGTTATACTCCATACTATCCAAGCTAGTTGGAGGACGATCATAGTGGGTTAGGACAACCCGGGCTTGTTCGAGGTCACAGGGTCATCGACAAAAAGGCTGAAGTACAGGTTAAGTACAACCAATTACGCAAAAGGATTCGGGAATGCGAAAGTGAGCACCAGTAAATTCAAGAAGCCCATCAAAAGCTGTTTGAAGAATGGAAAGATATGGCAGTCTGCGCCAACAATCGACTGGGGTATTTGGAGCGGGGCTTAGTGGAGCTAGAAAGGAAGTTCATCCAGAGGATTGAAAACTGCCAGAATGCTGAGGGAAACAAAGGAGGACACTTGGCTAGAGCCTACTTGCTGCTGGGACTACGTGAGTTAGTGAAGCTGTTCGATGGAGCTAAAGATGCCGAGTCTGGGGAATGTCCTTCTGGGACCAAGTAGTTAGGAGTCTTTTCTTTGCTTTAAATGTAATAAGGCCAATGGCCATTAGTGACATTTTATTTTTTGCTATTTTAGTGTCGTTTTGGGATTCTTCTTATTCTTATCAATAAAATGAGGCCTTTAGCATTATAAGTTCTCCAAATCAACTTGTCGCTAGGCCTACCTCGGGCACAACGAGGCTCCCAAATTAGGACACGATTTATATTCTTGCACTATGTGTTTAAATATTTCAACGTTTTCCTCCTCATGATCCACACTGACTTGTTACTTTTTTTTGTTTTTACTTTTTGTTTTATTCCCCTTCCCCAAAGGTTAGTTCGTGCACTCTGGCATCGTCATCATATTCCACAAGATCTAAGGGCCCTCCACCTCCTCCTCCTCCTCCTCCTCCTCCTCCTATCAGAAACAAGAACAAGGGAAAAATGGAAGATTTGAGCAACATTGGAAAGGAGAGTTCGGTTGAAAGGTTAGAGGCTTCTCAGGGTATTCAGGTTTCCAAGGAATGTGCCTCCCAGCTTGAACAGAAGTTATTGAAATTTCAGGAAGAACTGGACCAAGTTCGGAATTTGGCAAGCTAGTCATTTTCCCTCACTACCCCAGATGTCAACTTCCCCAACACTCAAAATCCCACACCTCCTCAAAACATCCCGAAACCACAGAACCAACCCACTCCCCATCACCAGTGCAACACATGCCACACTTCAAGCAACACCCCACTGCTCATCCCTGAACCACTAAACTCCACAAATAATCATCACCACAACACCCCCATCTATGTGGAAACCATACCACGCCGCATTCAGCCCGCCTCGACCATGCCCGAGTCTGATGACAAAGACTCTCTTATCAAGAATCTGGCCGCAGAACTCAAGAAGCTGACTAGCTGAGAGTCCAGGGTGTTGAAGGAAGCAAGGGGATCGAGGGACTGAATTACGAAGACCTTTTCATTCAACCAGATGTCGAACTACCCGAGGGGTACAAGACTCCCAAGTTCGAGATGTTCGATGGCACCGGGGATCCTAGAGTTCATTTAAGGACATACTGCGACAAACTGGTCGGAGTAGGAAAAGATGAAAAGGTTCGCATGAAGCTCTTTATGAGGAGTCTAAAAGGGGATGCTCTATCTTGGTACATTAGCCAAAACCCGAAAAAGTGGTCGATCTGGGTAAGTATGGCTTCCGATTTCATGGACAGGTTCAGATTCAACACGGAGAATGCCCCAGATGTGTTCTACATCTAGAACTTGAAAAAGAAACCCACGGATACATTCCGCGAGTATGCTACTTATTGGAGATCAGAAGCCGCTAAGGTCAGGCCGGCTTTAGAAGAGGAACAAATGAACAGGTTTTTCGTCCGGGCCCAAGACCCACAGTACTACGAGAGGTTGATGTTGATTGAAGGCCAGAAATTTTTTGACATCATCAAGCTAGGGGAGAGGATCGAGGAAGGTATTAAAAGTTGTATGGTCACTAACTTTGAAGCATTACAGGCTACCAACAAGGCTCTACAGTCTTGTGGCACATCCAAGAAAAGGGATGTGGGTGCCGTGATGGTTGCACAGAGATCAAAATCCCCAATAAAACACCAAACCTACCCAATACCCCCTCCTACATATCAACCTACCTCAAATTACCAAGCACCTTTGCCCTCTTACCAAGCTCCACCACCTACTTACCAATCATCTCCACCTCCCGCATATCAGCCTACATCACCCAAATACTCCCAACCCGCACACGTCTACCAAGCCTCAACACCCAACAAGCTCACTATCAATTACCTCGCCAATACTTCCCTAGACCCCGACCAAACTTCGATCGCAGACCTCCCAAACAATACACCGCCATTGCCGAACCTATCGACCAGCTGTATGAAAGGCTCAAAAATGCTGGCTACGTCACCCCTATCCCTGCCATAACTCCAGAAAATCCTTCCCAATGGATCAACCCGAACAAAACCTGTGCATACCATTCCGGCATGAAGGGGCATACCATTGATGAGTGCCGCTCTCTGAAGGATAATATTCGGGCTTTGATTGACAACAAGATCATTGTGGCAAAGGAGCCTACTCCGAATGTCCGCAACAACCCTCTACCAGACCACAAGGGTGGAGGTGTTCACATGATTGAGATAGAAGATAATTGGGACCCCAAAGGATCGATTGGATTGATCGTTAAAGGTGACGAGCCAAAGAAACCAACAGTCACACTTAATCTAATTGAAGTCCAGATCCAGCCTTCTAGAGACGCTGAAGTGAACATGTCCATACCACTTGAGTTTAAAACACCATCTTCTGCAAAAAACGCCAGGACCAATTGAGGTCGAGTTTGGGTCCCCAAAGGCACCTACGCCATTTGAAGTTGTTATGTTACCTTCCAAAGCAAGGGTACCCATCCCAGTGGCAATGTCAGTCATAGCGTCATTCCATACGAAGATCATCCCCTGGGATTACACAGCCGAGGCAAGGAGAAAAGGAAAAGCCAAAATCGGAGATGCAGATACGGCGCAGGGTATGACAAGAACCAACAGGGTTTATACCCCGGAACATTTAGCTGAATCAAGTAAGCAGGCCCCTGGACGGCCTATTAAAACTGGACCCGATGATCTCTGGAGGAAGATACAAGCAAAGGAGTACTCAGTCATTGATCAACTGAATAAAACACCAGCACAGATCTCCATCCTAGCTCTGCTGCAAAGCTCCGATGCACATAAGAATGCCTTGATGAAGATACTGAGTGAGGCATATGTACCCAGCAACATAACTGGAGGAGAAATGGCAAACATGGTAGGGCAAGTATTGGAGAGTCATAAAATTACTTTCCATGAAGATGAGCTGCCGCCAAAAGGGCTAAGCCACAACAAAGCATTGCACATCACTGTACAGTGCGAGGATTATTTCATCACCAGGATTCTGATTGACGGAGGGTCCAGCCTCAATAATTGTCCATTGGTAACTCTCAGAACATTGGGGAAGAGCCTGCATGAGATCAAGGATGGAACCATCAATGTCAAAGCTTTCGATGGATCCCAAAGGTCCATTATTGGGGAAATCAGTTTGTGTCTACAAATGGGACTGACCTCGTTCGACGTTGGCTTTCAAGTAATAGACGTCCCAGCATCTTACAACTTGCTATTGGGACGGCCCTGGATCCATGCTGCTGGAGCTGTAGCATCAAGCCCACACCAGGCAGTGAAGTTTGAGTGGAATCACCAAGAGGTGATTATTCATGGCGACGGTAGCAACCCCATATACAGTCGCCAGACCATCCCGGCAATCGGAGGAAGAGGGAAGATAGGCGGAGAAACCTACCATCACATTGAGCGAGTCAACGCCGTGGACAAGGATAAATGGTGGGATGACAAAATTGAAAGTATATTGAATTGGTGTGGATACGAACCTGGCAAGGGACTCGACAAGAACCTCCAGGGAATCGCCAAACCTATCAAGCTGAGGAAACATGGTACCACTTTTGGTTTGGGATATGAATACACTTGGGAAGAGTTCAACCACTGGTCGCCAGCATGGCGCAGTCCCTACTACCCGCTGGAGCATCCAATACCTCGCCTGGAGCAAACTTTCCAGCCAGCCGATGTCATATATGGGTCGGAAGAAGAGGAAGCACTAGCGGCAATGAGGAATTTGTTTTTGGAAGATGATAATATGGACTGTTGTGTCATTTTCGAGGAGGAGGGGGAGGAAGGCCCTTCCATACAAGCTGTAAGCCGAGGAGCACGCCTCAATAATTGGTCCATCAGAACCACCGGGGCCCGAAAAGCTTCAGGGTAGCAAGGCTGAACAAAGCACCATGCATCATCTTTATTTTTGCTAGTTGACTTTCTTTCCGCATTTTATTTTTGAAATAAGAGCTCCAACGTTCAAAACAATTATGAAATTTATCAAAGCATTTCAGTTTCTTATAAATCTCGCTCTTATTACCTTTTATCGTTTACTTTATTTATTTACACAGCATTACTATTACTTATCTTGATGAACCGACGATTGTGAATTGCAACGAGACAACGCAACAAACGGATATAGACTCAGAAGAAGATGATATACTAGAAGAGGTTGTTAAAGAGGTTGAGGATTTTGAGAATAGACCTAAGTCCAATCTGGACGAGACTGAGGTTGTTAACTTGGGAGATACAGAGAATGTCAAAGAAACGCGCATCAGTATTCATCTATCACCATCAGAAAGGAAAGAATACACGGAATTTCTAAGGGAATATGAAGATATATTCGCCTGGTCGTATGATGATATGATTGGTCTCAGCACATCTATTGTGGCTCACAAATTGCCCACCGATCCTGCATGTCCCCCGGTAAAGCAAAAGCTCAGGAAATTCAAACCTGACATGAGTTTGAAAATGAAGGAAGAAGTCACCAAGCAAGTCAAAGCCAAGGTTCTCAGGGTAGTAGAGTATCCAACATGTTTAGCCAACATCGTGCCAGTACGGAAGAAGGACGGGAAGGTTAGAGTCTGTGTCGACTACCGGGATCTCAACCGGGCCAGTCCGAAAGATGACTTCTCCTTGCCAAACATAAACATTCTAATTGACAACTGCGCTAAACATGAACTGAAGTCATTCGTCGATTGTTTTGCTGGGTATCATCAGATATGGATGGATGAAGAAGACGCGGAGAAAACTGCTTTCATTACGCCATGGGGGATGTATTGTTACAAGATGATGCCATTTGGGTTAAAGAATGCTGGGGCCACCTATATGAGGGCCATGACTACTATCTTCCATGAAATGATACACAAAGAGATCGAGGTGTATGTAGACGACGTCATCATCAAATCCAAGAGAACCACTGACCACATGGAAGATCTGAGGAAGTTCTTCAACAGACTGAGAAGGTACAATCTGAAGCTGAATCCCGCCAAGTGTGCATTCGGGGTTCCTGCCAGAAAATTACTTGGGTTCATCGTAAGTCTCTGAGGAATGAGCTGGATCCATCAAGGTTAGCATCAAGAATTGCCAACGCCAAAGAACCAGAAGCGTGATGAGTTCCTAGGGAGACTCGAACTACATCAGCCGGTTCATAGCTCAGTCCACTGTCATTTGTGAGCCAATCTTTAAGATGTTGAAGAAAGACGCCGCTACCAAATGGACTGATGACTGTCAGAAAGCCTTCGACAGAATCAAGGAATACCTGTCAACACCACCAGTTTTGGTTCCGCCCGAACCAGGTAGACCTCTATTGCTCTACCTTGCGGTATTGGATGGAGCATTCGGTTGTGTTCTAGGACAACATGACGAAATGGGGAGAAAGGAGCAGGCCATCTACTATCTCAGCAAGAAGTTCACCCCATACAAGGCCCGGTATTCTCTATTAGAGCGCACCTGTTGTGCTCTGACTTGGGTAGCTCAGAAGTTGAGGCATTATTTCTGTGCCTATACTACTTATCTCATATCGAGGATGGATCTGCTGAAGTACATCTTTCAGAAGCCCGTGCCCACTGGCTAGCTAGCCAAGTGGCAAATCCTGCTGAGTGAATTCGACATTGTTTACGTGACTCAAAAGGCAATCAAAGGACAAGCACTGGCAGATCATCTTGCTGAAAATCCCGTGGATGGAGAATACGAGCCTCAAAAGACGTATTTTCCCGACAAAGAGGTATCTTTCATAGGAGAAGACATTGCAGAATCCTATGACAGTTGGAGAATGTTTTTCGATGGAGCAATAAACTTCAAAGGAGTTGGCATAGGAGCAGTCCTAGTATCAGAAACCGGCCAGCATTATCCGGTGTCCGCAAAGCTCAGGTTCCCCTGCACCAATAATATGGCCGAGTACGAAGCATGCATCTTAGGGCTCAAGATGGCCATTAACATGAACATCCAAGATTTGTTAGTGATTGGAGATTCGGATTTACTTATACATCAGGCCAGAGAAGAATGGGCAACCAAGAACTCCAAGATACTCCCATACCTGCATCATGTACAGGAGTTGAGGAAGAGATTCACCAAGACAGAGTTTCAGCATGTCCCCAGAGTTCAGAATGAGTTTGCCGATGCATTGGCTACCCTATCCTCTATGATTCAGCATCCAGATAAGAATTTCATCGATCCTATCCCAGTAAAGATTTATGATTAGACAGCTTACTGTGCTCATGTCGAGGAAGAAGCGGATGGGAAACCCTGGTTTCACGATATCAAGGAATATTTGGCAACAGGAGAATATCCAAAGCTTGCAAACGCTACTCAGAAGCGCCCACTTCAAAGTTTATCCAATAATTTCTTTCACAGCGGAGGAATCCTATACAAGAGAACTCCCGATTTGGGATTGTTAAGGTGTGTCGACGCAAAGGAAGCATCCAGGCTATTGGAAAAACTTCATGTAGGAACCTGCGGCCCACGTATGAACGGTTTTGTCTTAGCCAAGAAAATACTCCGAGCTGGTATTTTTGGATGACTATGGAAACGGACTGCATCCACTATGTTCGAAAGTGCTATCGCTGTCAGATACACGCAGACATGATAAAGGTGCTTCTCAATGAGCTTAATGCAACAAGTTCACCGTGGCCATTCGCCGCTTGGGGAATGGATGTTATCAGACTTATCAAGCCCGCCGCATCAAACAGGCACAGGTTCATTCTAGTGGCAATTGATTATTTTACCAAATGGGTTGAAGCAGCATCATACAAGGAAGTGACTAAGAAAGTCGTGGCAGACTTTGTCCACGACCGTATCGTTTGCCGTTTCGGCATCCCAGAGTCGATCATTACTGATAATGGTTCCAATCTCATCAGTGACTTGATGAAAGCAATGTGTGAAACATTCAAGATCAAACACAAAATTCTACAGCCTACAGACCTCAGATGAATGAAGCTGTAGAAGCGGCCAATAAGAATATCAAGAAGATACTAAGGAAAGTGATAGAAAAGCATAAATAGTGGCACGAGAAGCTATCATTTGCTTTATTGGGGTACCGCACCATAGTTTGCACATCAACCGGGGCAACTCCCTATATGCTGGTTAATGGTACAGAGGCAGTCATACCCGCCGAGGTAGAAATTCCCCCGTTGAGAATCATACAGGAAGCAGAACTCGACGACGCAGAATGGGTAAAGAGTCGCTACGAGCAGTTAGCCCTCATAGATGGGAAGAAAATGAATGCAGTTTGTCACGGTCAAATTTATCAGAACAGAATGTCCAGAGCCTTCAACAAAAGAGTCAAGCCGAGACGATTCACACCGGGACAGCTAGTGTTGAAGAAAATCTTCCCACATCAAGATGAAGCCAAGGGGAAATTCTCTCCCAACTGGCAGGGTCCGTACATGGTTCACCGAGTTCTAACAGGAGGAGCCCTCATACTTGCAAAAATGGACGGAGAAGTTTGGCCGAAGCCGATCAATTCAGATGCAGTCAAACGATATTATGTGTAGCCATTTATGATTTCTTTATGATGTAATTTGAACTACGCTTGACCTAATTCCCATTTAAGAGGGGATACGTAGGCAGCCTTAGGGGTTCAGTCACAATTCAATAAAATTTTCATTTCCCCCGCTATTGGAAACTAGGCCAGAATTTTGAGGAGGACCCTCAAAATTCCAAATCGATTTTTAGCCATTCATCACACGCAACTGTTAGAAGCACCAACCCAGTAAACCGGGGCAGAATTTTGAGGAGGACCCTCAAAATTCCGGAGCGAGGGAGGTTGCAATGTCTTGAACCGCATCGCAGTCATCGGTTTATCTAAAGAAAACTACTTTTTTTAATTGTGTATTTACGTTACATTTTTTTACTAATCATGCATGACTACTATCAAAGTTGCTCTGTTTAGCAACTCTACCCCAATGAAAATAAGGGCCGAGCTGGACAAGCGAAGTCCACGAGAAGACGAGCTAACCTCCCCCCCTTTTACAAAACTCACGATTTTTCTTTGGATGCAGGCACCCAAGACATAAAATCATCAGATACGATTACACACTCATACTTTTTCAGGAACACAACTCTCAGAATCATCACCTATTTACAATTGCTATCCATACGCGACATCCCCAGCAGCCACAACACAACAATCAACTGTCAGCTATCATCTATCAGCTAAGAGATTTCATTATTATTCACCTTTACTTTCTGCATTGCATAAGGCTACCTTTCTGCCTTCCGAGACTAAGCTCTGTCTCCATCTGCATTTCTCTGCATTGCATAAGGCTACCTTTCTGCCTTCCGAGACTAAGCTCTGTCTCCATCTGCATTTCTCTGCATTGCATAAGGCTACCTTTCTGCCTTCCGAGACTAAGCATTGTCTCCATCTGCATTTCTCTGCATTGCATAAGGCTACCTTTCTGCCTTCCGAGACTAAGCTCTATTTCCATCTGCATTTCTCTGCATTGCATAAGGCTACCTGTCTGCCTTCCGAGACTAAGCTCTGTCTCTATCTGCGTTTCTCTACATTGCATAAGGCTACCATTCTGCATCGGCTGAAATATCACTACTTTTATTTACATCTGCATGGCTGAAATACCGCCACCTTTATCAAATCCTACATCGACTGAAATATAGACACTTGTATTTACATCTGCTAGCTGAAAAATCGCCACTTTATTCTTTCTTGCATGGCTGGAATATCGCCAGTTTATCTTTCTTGCATGGCTGGAATATCGCCACTTTATCCATCTTGCACGGCTGAAATACCGCCACCCTTTCATTTACGTCTTGCATGGGCTGAAAGATCACCACCTTCTGCATTTCATGGGCTGAAAGATCGCCAAATTGTCCAAAGGCATCATTGTTCGCAGGCACCATTTTCATAGCCCGAGAACGCCATGCCATGGCCTGAGGACCCCATTTTTTATCTTTTGCATATCATTATTCAAAGGCATCACAGTTCGGAGGCATCATTCTCATAGCCCGAGAACATCATTTCATAGCCTGCGAATCCTTTATTACACGCTTCATGGCCCAGGACGTCATGGTCCGAGGACTTCATCCTACCCGTCCGAAGACAGCATTCATGGTCCAATAGGAACTTGCATCACGTTTAAATTCACGCACAATATATGTTGGTATTATTCATTTGCAGGTACACCGGCTAGCAACGACCGTCTCAGCAGGAGCGATTGCTCCCGTTCCCGCAGCCTATCAGACTCTGACCATCTTTCTCAACCTGAACATCGCGCCCTTCTTGGAAAATCTCCATCGGCATATTCCGTCAACGGGTCCTGAACTACATATGGCCTGATTCCTGTAAGACTAGGGATATGTAGGCAGCTCAAGAACCAGAGCTCGGTCAAAATTCTTCAATCGTTTCATTCGGTCAAAATTGGCCATCATATCTTTACCCGACAACTCTTTCATCCTTCCTTGGTAAAGAGGGGCAGCTGTTGATACCCAATTTTTCCCTATGTATTTTTACATACAAAATACTTTCAAAATAGCATGTACATGCATATATAAGCATGCCCAAGAGCTTTAGTATTTTTCCTTAATTTTTAAAGATTTCAAAATCAATTTATTGTCTATTTCTAGCAGTACAAAATCCAATAATTATTCCCAAAATTATCATTTTGGTGAATAATTTATTTCTATTCTCATATTTATACCAAAATATAATTAAGGTGACTTTTGTATATTTTTACAAATTTATTTGGTATTTCTAAAGCTAAATTGCATATAATTGCAATTATAGCCTATTTACGATTAACATCATTTTTACAATTATAAAATTATTTCCAGTATTATTGGATTAATATTTATGTATTATTAATTAGTTCACTGCTTTTAATTTGTTTTTAAAATCATTATTACTATTTTTATAAAATGAAAAGGGGAAAATTGGCTATTTAACATCTAGCCTATCTTTACTTCAATTACAGCCTCATTTCCTTTCAATTTAGCCTCAATTTGACCCCAATTCCGCCCCAAATTAAAACCAACCAAATTCCAATTTTTTAACCCAACCCACGACCCGATTTACAACCCACCCGACTCCCCTTTAATCCAGGCCATAGATCATTTTGATCAACGGCCGAGATTCTCCCTTTCCATTTTTAATTCCCAATACCCCCTTAACCTAGCTCATTCTATCTGATACGCCGCCTTGAAATCCTCTTCGTCTCCCAAACTCTTTCTGGCCTCTCCGAAACCCTAATCATCTCCCACCTGTTTCTACCATGTTTCCACCGGAATCCATGGCATTCCAGGCCATGGATGGCATGTACTCACTCTCTCTCACCATTAAACCTAAGCTGCTCGAGGTTCTGGAGCCCGATCTCAATGGCTCTCTTTAGATATTTCTCAGATCTGTAGATCTACGGCCTTTCCGGCCATTATTCCGGCGTATTCAAGCTATATGAGTCTTTTCGACTCAGGATCCGACTTTCCTCAAGACCTTTCTCATTCTAGGATTTCTTCTGAAACTCTTAGTCGTCTAAGGTTTTGTAATTGCTTATTTCTTTTAGATCTGTGACATGCCTGAGCGTTATTTGACGTTTTAAAGGTTTTCCCCAAATTTCCTTTTCAAAATCGATTTTTAAGGTTTCTGAAAAAGGTTTCTTCAAATATTTTTCTGATGCTTCCTGTTCTTTCTTTATGTGTGTTTCATGCTCGTATGTGTTCTTCTTATTATGCATGGGTTTGCTCTCTTGTTTCTGTTCTATTAGGCGAGACTTTTCTATTTTTGTTGTTAATCTTATGCTCGCATATTGATTTGTGTTGTTTTCCTCACTCTTTGCTATACGTGTTTATGTTAGGGTCCTGGATTTTGGTCGTTTTACTGAGTTCTGTTTGTATATTTTTCTCCACTGTTGTTTGAAAACTCGCATCATCTCTCTCTTCTGAACTTGTTTGTGTATGTTTGTCTCTCATAAGTCTTTGAAAGAGATTTCTAAGCCTCTTTCAAAGACCTTGTTTTCTCACCTCTAACTCTATTCGAAACCCTAGGTTTTGGGGTTTCTTTGACAAGTGGTACTAGGGTTTTGCTTTGGGACCCTAGGCTTTCAGGCTCACTGTGAGTCTGTAATTAAACTTTAATCTCTTTGGCTTGTGACTCTGAGACTTTCAGTGTTAAACTCTTTTTCCAAATAACCTACCGACTCTTTTTGTTTGATCTGTGTGCTTATATATATGAGAAATTTCTCTTTCAAAAGGTTTTTTTACCAACTAAG
>NW_017679658.1:0-845 GCF_001879085.1 Nicotiana attenuata
CGCAGAGGGAGTATTGCGATCGCACAGAAGGATTTTTGGGGTTAGTCAATTGTTCAATGCAATCGCGGGTCAGTAGTGCGATCGCATAGAGGAAACTTGGGAGCTTGGATTTTTGTTCATTGCGATCGTGTGGCCTTGTATGCGATCGCGTAGTGTAAAGTTTTTTGGTCAATGCGATCGCAGTGGTGCTTGTGCGATCGCATAGTGTTAAAATTTGGAGGTGAAAAATTGTTCTATGCGATCACAGAGGTGTATTGCGATCGCATAGAAGGAAAATATATTGCTGGGCAGAATGTTTTAAAAGCTCATTTCCGCGATTTTGGGTCATTTTCCCCCCATTGTTGGTCTTTTTGAGAGCTTTTTCAAGGAAATTGAAGAGGGATTCAAGGAGAATCGATTGGAGGTAAGATTTTTGAACTTAAAACTCGTTTTTAGTGTGTAATCTACCTAGAAATTCATGGAAATTAAGCCTAAAATTGAAGAACTAGGGCTTGGGATTTTGAAATTTGATTTGGGGATTTGATGGCCCATTTGAGCTCGGATTTGAGAGTTCTTGGTATGTATAAACTCGTGAGGAGATAAGGAACGTATTAATGTATAAATTTCTGAGTTTCGAGAAGTGGGCCCGGGGCTCGGGTTTTGCTAATTTCGAGATTTCAGTTATATTTCGATTGTTTTCGCCTGGGTATTGTTCCTATAGCATAATGTGACATATTCGTTGTGGTTTTGGTCAGATTCGACGCACGAGGAGGTCGATTTGAGAAGAAAAGGCATAGCGAGCTAGGATTTTGGCCGGCTTGAGGTTAGTAATAAATGTAAATGCTGTGTTGAGGGTTTGAAACCCC
>NW_017679658.1:5219-5943 GCF_001879085.1 Nicotiana attenuata
TCTCAAGATTTCAAATTTATATATCGCACCTCAGTTGAGCTTGAGTTTTGGTAGCTTATAGCGCTATATGTCCCCTCAGGGACGGTATTGTGCACTTAGCATGCTTGTGACCGAAATTCGGTATTGTATATTAATGAGCAATTTAGCTCGATGTACACCTCTTTAGGTGAGTGTTATGTGTGGATCGGGTGGCACGCCGCCATGAGTGTGTTATTTGGATCGGGTTGCGCGCCGCAACAGTGTGATATTGAGCATAGTTTTCTATATGCTATTTTGTATTCCTTGCTTCCATTTTTCTAAGGAGAGCACATATTAATGCGTGAGTTAGGCAGTCCTTCCAGAGTTCGTCTTCCTTTTTGTACCGCATTTTAATCGGTAGCCTATCGGCACTTTGTGGCATCATATGAGACTTTTGGTTATGTACGGGGTGGCTTATTGCCTAAGCGGTTCGTAATGGATGAGGTCACGCATTGGGTCAAAGTTATGCGGATGTATGATATTGCGAGTTAGATTCGTGTGTTCTGTCTCTATGATAGGAGACGGGTTCTCCGTCTTGTATTGTGGTGGTACTGGAGAGCTTGAAGTACAGCTCTTTCATTTGAGTCATTTTTATGAATTGAGTATGTTCGGACTGTTGCTTATTGGTGCGCGTATTGTGCGAGTTGTGGCTTAGTCCTGTACTAATGTGTAATGTCACCAGAGTAGGGTGTTGATTAGATGAGAT
>NW_017679658.1:10285-12954 GCF_001879085.1 Nicotiana attenuata
TCTATGTCAATTATGGGGCTCCTATGTAGCACAATCAGGAAGGTGCAAGTAATGGTTCGGAATTCGTAGAATGTTCAAGGATGTTTTGATTTGCGATGTAGCAGTTGGAAGGTACGAAATAGTTCGTGGAATGTGAGACAGCATGGTCTCGTGATTCAAAGTCACTCGAGATGAGTGCGAATGGATGGTGTTATATGTTGATGCAGTTACTATTATTCCTAGGGCAATCAGGGTAAGTCGAAAGAAGATGGATTGGTTAGCCAAATATCTGTTGGCATATTGGTGGTAGAGATCAATTCCTTCAGCATGATCAGGTTCCGCGTGTGATTTGTGGTGGTTCAGATGAGGCCTGTCGTCCGCCGTAAACGATGTTATTCAAGAGTACTCCATTGTTATGGGCCTGTTACGAATAGGAGGATCCCGAAAGGGTCATGGTGGGTTGGATCACTACTTAGAGATTTCCATATTCTACGGTTATGAGAATTTACCTGTGTGTTGCTATGGTTCTCCTGAAGTGAGTTAAGTGGAAAGTTTTATATGATGAAGTGTTAATCTAATAATGGTTCCGAAGCTGTGAGGAGGAGCGTGTTCTATCGTATGTTGGCATGTTGGGTGCAATGAGTGGTATGGAATTTGAAGTGAATATAGAGGTAACAACTCGGTATAGACAAGGATGTCACGAGCTCGGATGAGCAGGGAAGAAGTCTCAACGTTTAAGGTAAATCGGTATTGTCTTCAGCGTCACCTGAACAGTGTTTTGTGAAAAGGCTTTGCACCCTGGTTAATGATTCTTGATCGTTTTTCAGCGTTAGTGCGGTCGGTGGTTTGGGGGTACGACCCAGTTATTCGTAATGGTAGGTTGTGGGAGGGTGTCCCACAGGAAGATTGTGTAAGTAGGGCAGTTAGTCACTTGATTGATTGATGACTTGAACCAAGTATGAAGGTTGTGATAATATCATTGAATTGAGAAATATGCCCGGAGGGCACTCAGTCTATTGAGTTGTGGACTACGGATGATTTCTTCGACTATGATGGATGTTCTTATGTGCTACGAGCGAAAGATGAGTTGTTAGGGACCTTTGAAAGGTAATTAACCTAGTTCTGTGCGATCAGAATCGGCTTGAGGTCGGTGGATGGATTCAAATGTGAATATGGGCTCTATGTCAGACCAAACGGGTTCCTTTCAGTGATGCGCCCCTTATGGAGGACGAGTCAGGGTGTTATTTCGTTGTCAGATATGTTATGCAGTGATACACTGCGCCGTGTGAGTTGTGAGACGGTTTGAGAAAATGCTTATGTGTTGAGGATTCGCGTAGAAATGATGTTTATGAGCAAAATGGCTCTCGAGATCCAGATTGTATATCGCACCTCAGTTGAGCTTGAGTTTTGGTAGCTTATAGCGCTATATGTCCCCTCAGGGACGGTATTGTGCACTTAGCGTGCTTGTGACCGAAATTCGGTATTTTATATTAATGAGCAATTTAGCTCGATGTACACCTCTTTAGGTGAGTGTTATGTGTGGATCGGGTGGCACGCCGCCATGAGTGTGTTATTTGGATCGGGTTGCGCGCCGCAACAGTGTGATATTGAGCATAGTTTTCTATATGCTATTTTGTATGCCTCGCTTCCTATTTTTCTAAGGAGAGCATATATTAGTGCGTGAGTTAGGCAGTCCTTCCAGAGTTCGTCTTCCTTTTTGTACCGCGTTTTAATCGGTAGCCTATCGGCACTTTGTGGCATCATATGAGACTTTTGGTTATGTACGGGGTGGCTTATTGCCTAAGCGGTTCGTACTGGATGAGGTCACGCATTGGGGCAAAGTTATGCGGATGTATGATATTGCAAGTTAGATTCGTGTGTTTTGTCTCTATGATGGGAGACGGGTACTCCGTCTTGTGTTGTGGTGGTACTGGAGAGCTTGAAGTACAGCTCTTTCATTTGAGTCATTTTCATGAATTGAGTATGTTCGGACTGTTGCTTATTGGTGCGCGTATTGTGCGAGTTGTGGCTTAGTCCTGTACTAATGTGTAATGTCACCAGAGTAGGGTGTTGATTAGATGAGATCGTTGGGATCTTTAATGAGTACGAACAAATTCGATTTCAGTATGTTGGAAGGATAATATCGAGCTTCGACTCAGAAATTTGATGTAGTATTTGCCAAAGGAGAAGTGGTTTCATGAATGGTTGATCTGAGAAAATGGTGATGGCTTACTGCGTGTTTTAGTTAACAGTTGCAGTATATGTTAAAGTATTGGAAAGAAACTTTAGTTGTTAAGAGGGTTTCTACCGGTATTCAGGCCTTGTGTGCAGCTGCTGTGAGTGGGAGTTATCGCTACATCTGTTGGGGTTATGTAGTATATCATATGATTGCACCTGAGGTTGCAGGAATGAGTTATTACAGCTGGTTCGGGCTCATTCTGAGTATAGATGTGAGGTTCTGATCTTGTGTATGATTTCGAAAAGTGCAATGTGGTTCTATGGTTTATGGACTAGATGGATTGTGAAATTTTAGCTATGTTGTGTTATCGGACCTATGCGAGATAGGGTGACGTGGGATCACCCCCGATTATATGCACGGTAAAGTTTTTCAGCTATTGGTTGGCTTCTAGAACAACTCTGGGTACGCTCGAGGACGAGCGTTTGTTTAAGTTGGGGAGGATGTGACGACC
>NW_017679658.1:13322-16080 GCF_001879085.1 Nicotiana attenuata
ATTGCCCAAGTGGCTTATGTGCATTTCTGGCCTGAGCATGGATCGGGCTGCGCGCCGCAACAGTGTTATAGTGATTTCTGGATATATGGATGGCTCGGGCTGCGCGCCGCAGTGGTATTGTGTTGATATTGAGGCCGAGGGCCTGGTTGGTGCCACGAGATGGCTTGATTATTTGTGCTTGGGCTATAGGAGCCCCTCCGGAGTCTGTACACACCCCCTGTGAGCGCCGTCGACGTTAAATATATGGATGGCTCGGGCTGCACGCCGCAGTGGGTATCGGAGTGTACCGTCATATGCATTGCATTGCACTCATGCATTGTTCCTATTGTATTATTTGTCATGACATTCCAGCACTCGCATTTCATTAGCTTCCATGCTATTTCTTGCACTGTTTACCTGGTACCCTGGTGTTATTAGTTAATGGAGTGTTGTGCCCGAGGGGCTGACTTATGTGCTGTCTTGCACTATCTGTTTCGCATGTATTTGCTTAACTGTTGGAAAAAGATATTTTCGAAAGAGGTTTTTAAGCTGAGCCCAGATATTTCTAAAGATTATACGGTTTCACTGTTTTCTCAAAGGGTTACACTGTTCTATATAGCATTATGGCTTGCTTTACGTGGTTTCTTGCTGCTCAGTTATTATTTATCTTTATTACTCACTGAGTTGGAGTACTCACTTTACTCTCTGCACCTCGCGTGTAGATGCAGGTATTGGTTTACCCGGTATTGGGTTTGAGCTGGATGAGGATTTACTATCGTAGCTGAGCAAGGTGACCGCCAGCGTTCGCGGCACCGGATTTCTTCCTTTTTATTCTAGATTTATTTCTATGTATTACAGGCTTTGTAGTTGTACCAGATTCCTTCTAGATGCTCGTGACTTGTGACACCCCGGACGGGCTGTGTTGGGTTGTAAATATCGTTACTTAATGTCATTATGTCGTGTTTTGCTATTCATTTATGTTAAATTATTTTGAAAGAGACGAATTGGGTTAGTTGGCTGGCCTTGTCTTCACGAGAGGCGCCATCACGACTAGTGCGAGTTTGGGTCGTGACAAGTTGGTATCAGAGCCTAGGTTACTTGGTCTCGCGAGTCATAAGCCGGTTTAGTAGAGTCTTGTGGATCGGTACGGAGACGTCTGTACTTATCCTCGAGAGGGTGCAGAACCTTTAGGAAAACTTCACATTCTTGAATTCTTATCGTGCGTCCTTGATTCAGCTTGAAAAGAAACTCTTGAAATTCCTTCCACGTGTTCGTACGCGCGCGGGAGCGCTCAGTATCAGATGTGCCTTGATGTCTTGTGATTCCCCGATCAAGGGGCGAGATGTGATCTTCGTGAGTATGTTGGGCCAGTCTGGAGGACTTGAGGACGGATCTTTGCCTATGGCTCGAGCACCGAGGTGCTGATTGTGTGAGCAAGTGTTTTGAACTTATATATTCGGTATTGTCCCTATTAGCCAGAATGGCGGTTGAATATCCATGTGATGAGTATGCTAGTGATGCGAGATGTATCTATATGACTTGATAGTGACGAAGAAGTCTGCTGGATAATAGATGAACGGATAAGTGTTTGATTCCTATTGTGATTTGTGTGTAGCCCAAATTATGGGCGCGTGATGAATATTTTCGTGTCTCCTAGTTGGAAAGTAAAGTGCAATACATGTGGCGGTATGAGTTCAGACTCAGGAAGACTAAATGACTGTGTAACGTATATGATGGTGGAAGGTGTGCTGGAATACTAAATTGAGGCGGAGCAGGTGGGTTATCTCCTGCGGAGTGTTCTAAAGTGGTGTGATCCTTATGTGTATGTTAGGATATCTCATTTACAAGTGAAGAAAATATGTCGAAATCTAAATTGGTCGCTTAGAGAGTGGGTGTATCTGTCGCAAAGGTGAAGGTGAGAATTGCAGAAGAGTTAAATTCTAACTGATCTATGTTTTCACAAGCTTATAAGGGATTTGAGTTAATCTCACTATGATATTATGACAGCAATAGAGTACATGCGTATGATTTATTGAGTGCGTTTTGATCTATGGCTTCGAGCCAAGTTGGGGAGTTTGTTATTGATTAAGTTTATTGCACGGCTAAGTGCTATGTTCGTTCCAGTTTGAGGCGCGTTGGTGAGTTAGTTATGGCTTACGGAGATTAGGGTCGAGGATGGCTTTGAAGGAATTTTTTTTTTCAAAGGTTATACGGTACCTCGTATGTGTGTGAGAATCACGGAATGTCTTAAGTTGCTGTTAGTAAAGAGTGCTCGGTGCATAGAGTAGGAAGATGCTTGCTTGTATTGTGACGAGGTCATATCTTGCGGTGTCAGAGTGCTAACGAGGCACGGGTGGTTCTATTCATTTGATCAGGCTAAATGGAGTTAAATAGAGTAAATGACTCTCGAGAATGGTACTAATGTGGTCGAGATTCTACATGTGACAATTGGGTATCTTGAATTTGTATATGTGATTAGAACTGAGTCTCCATTGGGAGAGGTCAAGATGTGTAATTTTTCTATGTCAATTATGGGCTCCTATGTAGCACAATCAGGAAGGTGCAAGTAATGGTTCGGAATTCGTAGAATGTTCTAGGATGTTTTGATTTGCGATGTAGCAGTTGGAAGGTACGAAATGGTTCGTGGGATGTGAGACAGCATGGTCTCGTAATTCAAAGTCACTCGGGATGAGTGCGGATGGATGGTGTTATATGTTGAATGCAGTTACTATTATTCCTAGGGCAATCAGGGTAATTCGAAAGAGATGGATTGGTTAGC
>NW_017679659.1:0-16077 GCF_001879085.1 Nicotiana attenuata
TACTGCAGCTGCAACAGACCCACCGCGGCCGCAGTCCATTTAGTGCAGTCTGCGGTAAGGAGATTCAGAGAGGTGCAAATTTTGGAAGCTCAAGCACTGCGGTCCGCGGTAGATTCTTCGCGGCCGCAGTAGCCTCACCGCGACCGCAATCCATTTTATGCGGTCCGCGGAGAGGAGATTCAGAGAGCTGGGAGTTTTGAAGATTGGAAGCCATCGCGGCCGCAATCCATTTTGTGCAGTCCGCGATGAAGCCACCGCGGCCGCAGTCCATTTTATGCGGTCCGCGATGGATAGATTCAGAGACTCGGAAATCAAGCCAAAAAGCCTCATTGCGGCCGCGTAGCATTTTCCGCGGTCTGCAGTACCTCCGTCAGGGGTATTTTTGTCCAAAAAATTCGGCCTTGTATAAATACTCTTTTTCAGATTTTTAGGGCATCTAACTTTTAGCTGAGCAAGTGAACGGTGGTTTTAGCCTATTTTGAGTAATTTTATAGTTGGTTTAACATCGAATCTTCAATTCTTAGTTTGTAATCATATTATATGGGCTATTCTTCATCTAAATATCTGTTTTCCTCCATTATTATGAGTAGCTAGACCCATTAGCTAGGGTTGTGGCTCAACCCTAGTGTGGGTATTTGATGTGTCTTGTGTTTTAAGGCTTAGATGTTTATGGGTGGTTGATATTTTGACTGATTTGTGTTTTCCATGTTGAATTAGTGGTTGCAAATACTAATTTGTGCCTATGTGAGTTGGGCTCTTCTTGAGAAAGAGAGCTTGAGTCTAGGAAAATCAGTCCAACAAGGAATTGGGGCGTATTCAAGAGATTGATAGCCCCAATTAAAGGGTTAAATCTAGAGATAGTAATACCCGACTTGAGCCTACATTGCTTGCATAATTTTGACACCCAATTGGTCTTGAGAAAGTCAATTAGGGCAAAGTCACTCAAGCTACCGAGAGGTATAGAGTGAGTAGTGTCGTGCATTGGCTATATCGCGATCCCAAACATAACAGCTTTGCCTTAGGCTTTAGAACCCGTCAAGTATTCACCTAGGAGAAAGTCACTTCCCTAGTGCCTCGTTAACCATTTAGAAAACCTTACAAGCATTTATACTTAGTTTAATTTCGCATCTCATTAGTATAAAATTAGAAGTAACAAACGAACAATTATGATTGGAAGTGTAATTAAGAGCACTACGCATTGCTAGTTTAGATAGGAATCCAATTCCCAACATTTAGCTCCCTGTGGATTCGATCCCGACCTTCTCGGGTAAAAGCTGCATCGACCGCTCTTGCCACTTTGTAGTGGTGTAGGGTTGGGCACCGATCACTTTTTGGCGCTGTTGCCGGGGAGCTAACGGTTTTGGCTATCTATCTAAATAGTTTTGTGTATTATTTTTCTTTTCTTCTTGATACTAATTTGTGTGTGACGCCAATTCAGGTACAAAATGGCGGCAAACAACAACAATGATCCTCTTGGAAACGTGGTTCCGGGGGAGGAGGTTGATGATAACGGAGATGATGAGGTGCCTCTTGTACCTCAAGGACAAAGGAGAGGCCGACAGGCCAATGATAATAATATTCCAGACCCTCCCCCACTACCTCCCAGAGCGGTTCCTCGGGTGCTTCCCAACCAAGGATATGCAAGTGCAATTGTCCCACCCCGGATCCAGGCGGGCAATTTCAAATTACCAATGTGATGTTGACCTTGTTGGAGCAGCGAGGGTATTTCACGGGTGCTCCCCATCAGAATGCTTACAAGCACCTTAAAGGTTTCGTTGATACCTGTTGGGGGAGCAAGCAAACGAACGTGTCCGAGGATGCCTTCGGTTGAGACTATTCCCTTTCTCTCTTCGAGGGAAGGCTTTCGATTGGCTTGAGAGACTTCCCAACCATTCCATCCCTACTTGGGATGAGTTGGCGGATAAATTCATTGCGAAGTTTTTCTCGCCGGGTCACATGGCAACCTTGAGGGATGAAATCTTAGCTTTCAAACAGGAGCCCAACGAACCATTGCATGAAATTTGGGAGCGATACCGGACTATGGTGAAGGAATGTCCCAACAATGATATGACTGAGGCAATGATACAACAGACATTCTACCGGGGCATTAACACCACTAATCAGTGCATAGTGAACCAACTCGCTGGGGGCAATTTCATGAACATACTGTATGATCAAGTTTGTGAGATATTGGATGAGATGGCGGACATTTCTTCCGCTTGGCAAGGTCGAGCAAATGTGCCACAGGGTGACCCCACGGTCATTCACTTGCACAAGGAGCTCCATGATCATGGACAGGCAATTGCAGAACTTACAACAACAATGAACCAGCTAGCAAAGGCACAATTACAACAGGTTCAAACTCCACGACAAGTGAATGCTATGGAGGGTGTCAACATGCTAGTGAACAAAAGAAGACAAAGAGGGCAACAGAACCAAGGGAATTCAGATAAATATGACCAAGATAGTGGTGGGTTCCAAGATGATGGGTATGATGAGCAGAATGAAGAAGTGCAATACGTGAACAACTATCAAGGCCAAAGGGGCAATTCTTCGAACCAACAACAACAATGGAGATCCCAAGGCAATTGGGGAAATCAACAACAAGGGAACAATAATTGGGGGAACAACAACCAAAATCCAAATTGGGGCAACCAGAACAATAATCAAAACAATCAGGGTAATTGGGGCAACAACAACAACAACTGGGGTGGAAACAACAATCAGGGTGGTTGGAACAATAGCAATCAGGGAAATCGGGGGCAAGGCTTTCAAAGGCCCCCGATGTATCAACAACCGAACAATCCACCCCCATTTCCATCCCAAGGTCCTAGTTCATCCAATAATGACATGGGGAGAATCGAGATGATGTTTGAACAGATGATGGAAAAGAATGCTGACTGCGATGCTCAGTTGGCATCCCATAATACCTCAATCAGGAACTTGGAGGTTCAACTAGGCCAAATCTCACAATCCTTGAATACTCGCCCTAAGGGGGCTCTACCTAGTGATACGGTAGTCAATCCGAAGGGTGGAAACAATACCGGGCATGCAATGGCGGTAACTACAAGAAGTGGACAAGGGAGTGATGTGAATGCCTCCAAACAAAAAGAAATTTTGAGTGATGAAGTTGAGTTGCAAGAGGATGAGAACCCTTTAGTGGTTGAGAATGTGATTGATGAGAACTAGAATGAAGAAGTGATGATTGATATCAAAGATACCGAGGTGGAAACTCATAATAACGTGAACCCGTCTAGGGAACACGTAATAGACATGCCGGAAACGGTTGTGCCTAAAGCCAAGGCTCCCTTGCCAAGGCCTCCTCCACCTTATTCTCAAAGGCTAGCGAAGCAGAAAAATGAGAACCAGTTTAAGAAATTTATTGACATGATGAAGAGCTTATCCATTAATGTCCCTTTGGTGGAGGATTTAGAGCAAATGACGGGTTATGCTAAATTCATGAAAGACTTGGTGACAAAGAAAAGATCCATGGATTGTGAAACTGTCAAGATGACCCACCAAATTAGTGCTATAGTGCATTCAATGGCTCCGAACCTAGAAGATCCCGGTGCTTTCACCTTTCCTTGCACTATTGGGAGGGAAGACATTGCAAAAGCTCTATGTGATTTGGCGGAAAGTATCAACTTGATGCCCTACTCAGTTTTCAAGACTTTGGATATTGGACAACCGAGGCCGACTTCCATGAGATTGCAAATGGCGGATAGATCAATGAAGAGGCCCTTGGGTATAATTGATGATGTTCTTGTCCGGGTGGACAAATTTATCTTGCCGGCTGATTTTGCGATTCTCGACTGCGAGGTCGATTTTGAGGTGCCTATAATCTTGGGAAGACCTTTCCTTGCCACCGAGAAGGCCTTAGTTGATGTGGAAGCAGGGGAACTCACCTTCCGGGTGGGTGATAAAAAAATGGTCTTTCATGTGTGCAAGTCAATGAAGCAGCCCAACTGTACTGAAGTGTGCTCATTCGTGGATCTTGTCAAAGCAGTGATAATTGATGATACTAGTGCATTGATCAATTTGGAGGACCCTCTAGAGGCAGTATTATTGAATCTTGATGTAAATGAGGATTAAGGCCGGGTGGAGTGTGTTAATGCTTTACATGGAATGGGCTCTTACTCTTATGAGCCTCGGAAGCTATCGTTGGATCTTGAGAATAGGAAGAATCCACCAACAAAGCCCTCAATTGAGGAACCTCCCGTGTTGGAGTTGAAGTCGTTGCCTCCACACCTCAGGTATGAATTCTTAGGCCCTAGTTCAACTTTGCCAATTATTCTTTCCTCTTGCCTTACTAACATACAGGTAGATGCCACATTGGCGGTGCTCCAAAAACGGAAGAAGGCAATTGGATGGACTTTAGCTGATATTTGGGGGACAAGCCCCGCCTTTTGTATGCACAAGATTATTCTCGAAGATGATGCAAAGCCCACCTTGGAACATCAAAGGAGGTTGAACAAGGCAATGCATGAAGTTGTTAAAAAGGAGGTGATCAAGTGGTTGGATGCCGGGGTTGTGTACCCCATCTATGATAGCTCTTGGACTTTGCCGGTGCAATGTGTGCCGAAGAAGGGTGGTATGACCGTGGTTACCAATGTGCCGAATGAGTTGATTCCTACCAGGACTGTCACCGGATGGAGGGTGTGCATGGATTATCGCAAGTTGAACAAAGTGACCCGCTAGGATCACTTTCCATTGCCTTTTCTTAACCAGATTCTTGATAGACTTGCTGGGCGTGCCTTCTACTATTTCTTGGATGGATATTCTGGGTACAACCAAATTTTGATTGCTCCAGAAGATCAGTAGAATACTACCTTCACTTGCCTATATGGTACCTTTTCCTTTTCTAGGATGCCATTCGGGTTGTGTAATGCATCAGCTACATTCCAGCGGTGTATGATGGCCATTTTTACAGACATGGTGGAAGACATCTTGGAGGTATTCATGGACGACTTCAGTGTTGTGGGTGACTCGTTTGATGAGAGTTTGAAGAATCTTGATAGGGTGTTGGCCTGGTGTGAAAAAACCAATCTTGTGCTCAATTGGGAAAAATGCCACTTCATGGTTGAGGAGGGCATAGTCCTTGGCCATAAATATTCAAAGCAGGGTACAGAGGTGGACAAAGCTAAAATATAAGTGATTTCAAGGCTCCCTCCCCCTACTTCAGTCAAGGGGGTTAGAAGTTTTCTTGGGCATGCAGGGTTCTACCGGAGATTTATCAAAGACTTTTCGAAGGTAGTGAATCCTTTGTGCAAACTTTTGGAAAAGGATGTAAAGTTCGTATTCAATGAGGAATGCATGACATCTTTTGAAATCCTCAAGTACAAGTTGACCAACACCCCTATTATTACCGCACCCAATTGGAGCTTGCCTTTCGAGCTCATGTGTGACGCGAGTGATGTTGCGCTTGGGGCGGTTTTGGGTCAAAGAGTGAATAAAATGTTTCATCCGGTGTATTATGCGAGCAAGACAACGAATGATGCTCAAGTGAATTACACGGTGACTGAAAAAGAATTGTTGGCTATTGTGTTCGCAATGGAGAAATTTCGGCTGTATCTCATGGGAGCCAAGGTCATAGTTCATACCGATCATACCGCACTCTGATACTTAATGACGAAGAAGGATTCCAAAGCTACGCTGATGCGATGGTCTTGTTACTTCAAGAGTTTGATTTGGATATTGTGGATCGGAAAGGGTGTGAAAACCAAGTGGCGGACCACTTGTCCCTCTTGGAGGAGGATGGGAGGCCTCGTGATGGCCTAGAGATCAACGATTCATTTCCCGATGAGCAACTCCTTTCTGTGTCGATGAATGATATGATGTGGTTTGTGGGCGTTGCTAATTTCCTTGTGACTGGTATAATCCCGTGTGAGCTCTCTTCTAACCAAAGGAAGAAGCTCAAACGGGATAGTTTGGATTTCTATTGGGATGAGCCGTACTTGTTCAAGACCTGCACTGACGGTGTGATCTGAAGGTGTGTCCCTGAGGAGGAGCAATTGAGTATCTTAGAGGCTTGTCATTCCTCTCCCTATGGTGGCCATCACGGTGGGGCGAGGACAGCTTCGAAGGTTCTTAGTTGTGGTTTTATTGGCCAATTTTGTACAAAGATGCAAGTGAACTTGTGAAGAGATGCGACGTATGTCAAAGAGCGGGCGGTATTTCGAAGAAGGATGAGATTCCTCTTAACACCATTCTCGAAGTTAATATTTTTGATGTGTGGGGCATAGATTTCATGGGCCTGTTTGTTAGTTCGTGTGGCAATACTTTCATTCTAGTGGAAGTTGACTATGTTTCAAAGTGGGTTGAAGCTGTGGCTTTACCCAATAATGAGGCCCGAAGTGTTGTTGCGTTTCTCAAGAAGAGTATTTTTACTAGGTTTGGCACTCCTCGAGCACTCATAAGTGATGGGGGGTCTCATTTTTGTAATCGAGCTTTTGACACTTTGCTTGCAAAGTATGGTGTCAATCACAAGGTTTCTACTCCTTATCATCCTCAGGCGAGTGGCCAAGTTGAAGTCTCAAACAGGGAAATCAAGAGTATATTGTCAAAGACGGTCAATGCAAATAGGAGCGATTGGTCAAAGAAATTGGATGATGCTCTAAGGGCTTATAGGACTGCTTACAAGACTCTGATTGGTATGTCTCTGTACCGGTTGGTGTTTGGGAAATCTTGCCATCTACCAGTTGAGTTAGAGAACAAGGCCATGTGGGCTTTGAGGAAGCTGAATCTTGAGTGGGATGTGGCAGCAAATCTTCACGTGGAGCAGCTTAATGAACATGATGAATTCCGATTCCATGCCTACTCCAGTTCGTCCTTGTATAAGGACAAGATAAAGTATCTTCATGACAATTATGCTCGTAGCAAGGAGTTCAAAGTGGGTGATTTGGTTTTCTTGTTCAATTCTCGATTACGTCTGTTTCCGGGAAAGCTTAAGTCAAAATAGAGTGGACCTTTTGAAGTGGTGCTTGTGACTCTGTTTGGTGCACTTGACTTGAAAAACAAAAATGGAGAGATCTTCAGAGTTAATGGGCAGTGAGTCAAGCACTACCTTGGCAAGATTGATGACAGCCACGTGGTGGCAATGATCCAACTAAAGTGATTTGATGGTAACCTGCATCGTGCCGCGACGTTAAATCAGGCGCTTCTTGGGAGGCAACCCATGTGTCTTTCTTTTTGTTTTTCTTTGATTTTCTTTTTAGTGTAGGATTTTCTTTTGGACTAACTGGTTGTGAGATGTGTATAGGGTTGTTTTGATGCAGTGCAAGACCAAGTTGGAAAAATGTTGCACTCTCTGAAGTTTGCACTGTGGCCGCAGTGCATTTTTTGCGGCCGCAATGGCCTTAGTGCGGGGGCGAAATTTCAATGCGGTCCGCAGTGGTGAATAGTTACAAATGGGGGTTCTCTGAAGATTGTCACCGCGGTCGCAATGCATTTTATGCGGTCCGCGGTGAAAACCCTACCAGTGCTTCATGTGGTGAAGCCACCGCAGTTCGCGGTGCATTTTATGCGACCGCGGTGGGTAGGTAACGTGGGTCCCAGGTCCTTTTTCTATAAATAGGACCTCAGGCCTTCATTTACACTTTTCGATCCTTTGCTTTCCAAATAGAAAAAAATTACTGTTTATCAAGCCCTAACTGTGCAAATTCAATCACTGATCCTCATTCATCTATACTGCAACTCATTACTGGTACTTTTAATCTTTCCCTAGTTTTTAACTTTGTTTTATTTTCTTTTAATTAATTAGTTGTACTTCTTTTTCTTCCATTTTTCTTTCAATTTGTAGTGTAGGGTCACATTTCCGTTTAGATTAGGGTTAATTAGTGAAAAATTATGATTAAATACCTAGGGGCTTGATAATAAGTGAATTTAGGCTAAAAATGAGAAAAATGATGAAACCCTAGGTTGGTGTTGTTGAGTAATGTTTACCGCGACCGCGGTGGAATTTATGCGATCCGCGGTGGACCTCTGCGGCCGCGATGGCTTTTTCGTGGTCCGGGGTGATGAACTTCAGAGAGTTTAATTTTGAGGACCACGGCCGCGGTCGATCTTTTGTGGTCCGCGGTGCCTTACCGCGGCCGCAGACCATTTCTTGTGGCCCGCGGTGCCATGATTCAGAGAGTGGGTATTCTGAACCCCACCTTACTGCGGATCGTGATACCATTTTGTGCGGTCCGTGGTGGTTCCTTTGCGGCCGCACTGCATTTTATGCGGTCCGCAGTAAGCTACTTTCATGCATATTCTTCACTGATGCTTATGATACTGTGATACTAACAAGCTTTAAATGAATTCCACTTGCAGACAATGGTTAAATCAAGTAGCGGTGGTGATAAGCAGAAAGGCAAAGGAGAGTCCTCCCGGGGTAGGGGACGAGGTACAATTAAATTGACCCCTCAAGTCCGGAAACTAATCGGGGAAACTAGAAAGGCAATAAAGGCTGCAGATAGAGTTGTTTCCCATTCAGAGGGAAGTGAGTATTTGCCCTCCCGGGAGGCATCTAAGTCTGATTTAGTGCCGGAGTACATCCCTGATTTCCCGAAGAGGATGAGATTGAGAGATGAACCTACACCTCCGGGCTCACCTACTGCTCAAGCTTCAATCCAGGTTTCTTCTGAGTCGTCTGAGGGCTCAGCTAACAGCGATGATAGTGCTTCTTCTACCTCACCCACAGCTTTAACACCCGGTAAGGATCCTATAGAAGAAGAAGGAGGGGGTGTGCCCCAAACCAGGGGGGTGGAGAGAACTAGAAACCCCGATGCTTGGCAGGATAGATTTGTTAGTGAGATAGCATACCACAAGTTCTAAGAGTGGTGGCCCGAGACTGGAATGGACATTCATTGAGAGGGACTTTCTGCCTCACAACCCTAATGTGAAGAGGCAATTCAGAGAGAGACTGGGCTGGGAATATTTTATAGGCAACATCGAGGACGCAAATGAGCTCTTAGTCAAGGAATTCTACACTAATGCTGCCCACATCAAAAAGGGCACTAAAGTGACTAAGGTGCGGAATTTGACAGTGAAGTTCGATGGGAAGACAATCAATGACTACCTGGGCTTTCTGGAGGAAGACGAATCATTATATTTAGAAAAGGTGGCATTGGATGAGCAACCCGTCCGTCGTTGGCACAGTACCTGGCACTCCCGAGTACCACCCCAGCATGGTTGACAGCAGGAGTCCCAATTTTAAGGAGAACTTTAAACTTCGAAGCAAAGGGGTGGGAGACTTTCGTATGCAACAGGATGGACCCCACTACTCATGAGAACTCTCTACCTATCTCCCGGGCAATCTTGGTGGCTTCAATTATGGCAGGGTACCCGATCAATGTCGGGAATAACATGTCTCGTGTGATCACACGGGTGGTCAATGAAGGTGATAGATCATATCCCTTACCAAATTTCCTGACAATGTACTTTGACGACTTGGAGGTGGAGAAAAGGAAGTTTGATGTGAAGGTGAAACCAAAGCTACCTTTTTTTCCTGGTACAGCCTAAAGAGTAAGGACAACCCCAAAAACAAAGATCCAAAAGGAAAAGCCACTACTTCTACTGGCCAGTCTGAAGAGCCAGTAGTAGTAGTCCCTTCTACTCAGCCTCCCTCAGCTACACCAGATATTTCCCCAGGACCGTCTACTTTCACTGCTCCAGATATTCCCTCATCCACAGCCTACCCATTGACTGCCCACCGTTTGAGCCAAACCCTTGCCAGTATCAACAACTGGATACAGGCAGCTACTTCTAAGCTGTCTGTGCTTTCTACCTCGGTGGCAGCCCAGTCCGTACCCCCACAGCCACAGGTTCCAGAGTCGGTGGAGGAGACTCTCAAGCAGCTTCTGACTAACCAGAAGAAGATCTTGGTGAACCAGCAGTCGATTGGAGGCTTTAGGTGCTCATGGGAAATCATTGAAGGAACTGACAAAGGAGACAAAGAAGCTGAGAAAGACTCGAGCCTCCAGGGAGTCTGTGAAGGAGTTGACGGCAGAAGTGGAGAAGACGAAGGCTGCTGATCACTTGCCTTTGGAGCTATTATTGCATGACCCAGTTCCAACAGCTCAGCCTGAGCAGGAGCAGGAGTTAGAGAGGGAACCAAAAAGGAGGAGGGTGATTCCCCGACCAGATGATGCAGTCATTGAGTTAGAGGACCCATAGGGTGGTTCTTCTAGCCAGCCCCAGGTCTCAGAGCAGCCTCAGGTCCCAGTGCNTCACAGGTTCCCGAGCAGTCAGAGGACCCAGGGACCCAGGCTCATGATCCCATGCAGACCCAGGACCAATAGGGAGTTTTCTTTACTCTCTATCTTTTCTTGAGCTATTTCTGGTTAGGTAGCATTGAGGACAATGCTAGCTTTCATTTGAGGGGGTAGCCCTATTTTGATGATATTGGGTTGTAAATATGATACTATTTTCATTTTGTTATGCTTTGATTTTCACTTTTGGTATGTACATAATTTTACCAGTTTATTTCACTTTTTGTACTTTGCAACTTTGGTCTGTATATAAAGTTACTTTCTGATGTATATATTCATTCCCTCTTATGTATATTCGTCTAAATCCCCTATTGTACATATTCATTTTACTTTCCGCATTTTCTTTCATAGCTTCCTACTTCATTTTTGTAGCTTCTTATTTTGAATTTTGCGTGCAATAAGCCTTTGGTTTTCTTAATGCGACAGTTCTTTCCAAAGGTGGAATTTGTGTGAACCGGATGGCTCTTCCCGATGATGGATGGCATGACAACCTTCTTAAGGGTTTGAGTCTATTTTATTTTTATTTTTGTGTAAATAGTAGCTAGTGAGTAATAGTGCCTCAGGCAAAGCTTCACTTGGGCCTAACACATTTGCCTTTGATCTTATGGTCAAAAACAAATTGGTGTGTATAGGATGGTGATAGTTGTGACCTTGAGACTCTTGTGTTGGCCGACAATCATCAAGTAGTTTTTCGGGACCATGTGTGTTGCTCAAATCTCAGCTAAGGTCGTTGTGGGCCCTCGACTCTGTCTCTTTAGCAATCCTATAGCTTGTGTGGTGAGAATTTAAATTGCAAGTCCAAGTCCCGTGCCATTGAGTCTAGAACTTGCCCTAAATGTTTGTCTAGGCAAAATCCTAAGTGTAGTTTGACTTGAGAAGTGATTATAGGCTCTCCTTGATCTGAAGGTTATCTTGAAAACATCCATAGCCTACCACTGATAATATCCCTAGTCAACCCCTTTGAGCCATAGCCCTTTTTCCTTCAAAACCCATGATACAAGCCTTTACCCATTTTAAAAAGACCCTCTCTTGGCACCCTATCTTTCCTTAGCACAAGGCAAAAGCATAAATTTGGGGGGAGAGACGAGGAATGCAATAAAGTGGTAAAAGGTGCAAAAACGAAGAAAAGGAAAGGCAAAAAGAAAAAAAAAAGGAAAGAAAATCAAAAAGTCAAAAAGAATGAACAATATAGAAGAAATGAAGGGATTCAATAAAAGTAAAGTGATGAAAGGCGTGGAAAGTGTAGAAAGGAGAAAAAGTTTTGAAATGATCAAGAAAGAGTGACAATGTATCTCTCGAACCCCTAAGAAAGAAATAAATGACTCAAAAAGTCAAGAGAATGTGTGCCAAAATGAAACAAATGAAGTGCTTAAGGGAAGATGGAACCTACTTAGACCAAATAGTTCCTACCCTGAACCAAAAGCCTTCACTATATCTCCACAAAAGCCCTAAATATGATCTTGAGTTGAATGAAGCTTACATTAGTGGTGACTCACATAAGGAGCAATCTTATAGTACTTAGAGCCGGACTTGTGACCTTTCCTTGAGAGAGATGAGTGTATTCTCCACAATCCTTATTCTGAGTGCTACAACCTAAAAATGAGGTTTGCTTATGGAGAGTTAAGGAGTATGAATTTGGATTCCACAATGACCAAAGTAGTAGAAAGAGTTTCCTTGATGAGTTGAGTCAATTCTTGATGCTTTTGTGTCGCACTAAAACCATGGTGTTTAAAAGGTTGAATGTTGTTAATGATTCAATTGAATTAAGGGCAATTGTTAGTCCCAATTGATGCTAGATGAGGTTACTTTAGGTCAGCTGAATTTTCTTGGTTGTATTCTTAAGGAGGTGGGTCTTATTTTGTTTGCTTGAGGACAAGCAAAAGCTTAAGTTTGGGGGAGTTGATAACTAGGTATTCTAGTTCATTTAACACTCCTTTTTACTTGAGTTTGGACTAAAAATGTATACAAATAGTCCCAAAGGCTTACATGTTGTACTTGTCTGCAGGGTTTGTTCAAGAAAGTGACAAGTAGTCAAAATCAGCTCAAAAAGGAGTGTAACCTACACAAGTACCAAGAACAAGTCAAGGCGCTGCTGTAGCGTAAAATCCACTACAGCCGCAATAGGCCCACCACGGCAGCAGTCCATTTAGTGCGGTCCGCGGTGGTAAAGATCAGAGAGATGCAATTTCGGAAGCTCAAGCACTGCGGCCGCAGTCCATTTTGTGCGGACCGCAGTAGCCTCATCGCGACCGCAATCCATTTTGTCGGTCCGCGGAGAGGAGATTCAGAGAGCTGGGAGTTTGGAAGATTAGAAGCCACTGCGGCGTAGTCCATTTTGTGCGGACCGCAGTGAAGCCACCGCGGCCGCGGTGCATTTTATGCGATCCGCGGTGGCCAGATTCAGAGCCTGAGAAATGAAGCTAAAAAGCCTCATCGCGGCCGCGGTGTATTTTTCGTGGTCCGCGGTACCTCCGTCAGGGGTATTTTTGTCCAGAAAATTCGGCCTTGTATAAATACTTCTTTTTCAGATTTTTAGGGTATCTAACTTTTTGCTGAGTACGTGAAGGCCGTTTTGGACCTATTTTGAGTAATTTTGTGGCTAGTTCAACATTGAATCTTTAATTCTTAGCTTGTAAACATATTATATGGGTTATTCTTCATCTAATTATCTGTTTTCTTCCATTATTATGAGTAACTAGACCCATTAGCTAGGGTTGTGGCTCAACCCTAGTGTGGTTATTTGATGGGTCTTGTGTTTTAAGACTTAGATGTTTATGGGTGGTTGATATTTGGACTGATTTGTGCTTTCCATGTTGAATTAGTGGTTGCAAACACTAATTTGTGCCTTTTTGACTTGGGCTCTTCTTGAGAAAGAGAGCTTGAGTCTAGGAAAATTAGTCCAACAAGGAATTGGGGCATAATCAAGAGATTGATAGCCCCAATTAAAGGGTTAAACCTAGAGATAGTAATACCCGACTTGAGCCTACATTGCTTGCTTAATTTCGACACCCAATTGGTCTTGAGAAAGTCAATTAGGGCAAAGTCACTCAAGCTACCGAGAGGTATAGAGTGATTAGTGTCGTGCATTGGCTATATCGCGATCCCAATCATAACAACTTTGCCTTAGGCTTTAGAACCAGTCAAATATTCACCTAGGAGAAAGTCACTTCCCTAGTGCCTCGTTATCCATTTAGAAAACCTAACAAGCATTTATCCTTAGTTTAATTTAGCATCTCATTAGTATAAAAAGTAGAAGTAACAAACGACAATTATGATCGGAAGCGTAATTAAAAGCACTACGCATTGCTAGTTTAGATAGGAATCCAATTCCCAACCAATTCAGTTCCCTATGGATTCGATCCCGACCTTCTCGGGTAAAAGCTGCATCGACCGCTCTCGCCACTCTGTAGTGGTGTAGGGGTGGACCCGATCACTTTTTGGCGTTGTTGCCGGGGAGCTAACTGTTTTGGCTATCTCTCTAAATAGTTTTGTGTATTATTTTTCTTTCCTTCTTTGATACTAACTTGTGTGTGACACCAATTCAGGTACAATATGGCGGCAAACAACAATAATGACCCTCTTGGAAACGTGGTTCCGGGGGAGGAGGTTGATGATAACGGAGATGATGAGGTGCCTCTAGTGCCTCAAGGACAAAGGAGAGGCCGCCAGGCCAATGCTAATGATAATGTTCCAGACCCTCCCCCGCCACCTCCAAGAGTGGCTCCTCGGGTGCTTCCCAACCAAGGATATGCAAGTGCAATTGTCCCACCCCGGATTCGGGCGGAAAATTTTCAAATTACCAATGTGATGCTAACCTTGTTGGAGCAGCGAGGGTATTTCACAGGTGCTTCCCATCAGAATGATTACAAGCACCTTAAGGGTTTCGTGGATACCTGTTGGGGGAGCAAGCAAACAAACGTGTCAGAGGATGCACTTCGGTTGAGACTATTCCCTTTTCACTGAGAGGGAAGGCTTTGGACTGGCTTGAACGACTTCCCAACCATTCCATCACTACTTGGGATGAGTTGGCGAATAAATTCATTGTGAAGTTTTTCTCACCGGCGCACATGGCAACTCTGAGGGATGAAATCTTAGCTTTCAAACAGGAGCCCAACGAACCACTACACGAGATTTGGGAGAGATACTGGACTATGGTGAAGGAATGTCCCAACAATGATATGACTGAGGCAATGATACAACGGAAATTCTACCAGGGCATTAACACCACTAATCAGTGCATAGTGAACCCACTCATAGGGTGCAATTTTATGAACACACCGTATGATCAAGCTTGTGAGATATTGGATGAGATGGCGGACATTTCTTCCGCTTGGCAAAGTCGAGCAAATGTGCCAATGGGTGATCCCACGGTCATTCACTTGCACAAGGAGCTCCATGATCATGGACAGGCAATCGCAGAACTTACAACAACAATGAATCAGCTAGCAAAGGCACAATTACAACAGGTTCAAACTCCACGACAAGTGAATGCTATGGAGGGTGTCAACATGTTAGTGAACAAAAGAAGACAAAGAGGGCAACAGAACCAAGGGAATTTGGATCAATATGACCAAGATAGTGGTGGGTTCCAAGATGATGGGTATGATGAGCAGGATGAAGAAGTGCAATACGTGAATAACTATCAAGGCCAAAGGGGCAATTCTTCTAACCAACAGCAACAATGGAGATCCCAAGGCAATTGGGGTAATTAACAACAACAAGGGAACAATAATTGGGGGAACAACAACCAAAATCCAAATTGGGGTAACCAGAACAATAATCAAAACAATCAGGGTAATTGGGGTAACAACAACAGCAACTGGGGTGGAAATAACAATCAGGGTGGTTGGAACAATAGCAATCAGGGAAATCGGGGGCAAGGCTTTAAAAGGCCCCCGATGTATCAACAACCGAATAATCCACCCCCATTTCCATCCCAAGGTCCTAGTTCATCCAATAATGACATGGGGAGAATCGAGATGATGTTTGAACAGATGATGGAAAAGAATGCTGACTGCGATGCTCAGTTGGCATCCCATAATACCTCAATCAGGAACTTGGAGGTTCAACTAGGCCAAATCTCACAATCCTTGAATACTCGCCCTAAGGGGGCTCTACCTAGTGATACGGTAGTCAATCCGAAGGGTGGAAACAATACCGGGCATGCAATGGCGGTAACTACAAGAAGTGGACAAGGGAGTGATGTGAATGCCTCCAAACAAAAAGAAATTTTGAGTGATGAAGTTGAGTTGCAAGAGGATGAGAACCCTTTAGTGGTTGAGAATGTGATTGATGAGAACTAGAATGAAGAAGTGATGATTGATATCAAAGATACCGAGGTGGAAACTCATAATAACGTGAACCCGTCTAGGGAACACGTAATAGACATGCCGGAAACGGTTGTGCCTAAAGCCAAGGCTCCCTTGCCAAGGCCTCCTCCACCTTATTCTCAAAGGCTAGCGAAGCAGAAAAATGAGAACCAGTTTAAGAAATTTATTGACATGATGAAGAGCTTATCCATTAATGTCCCTTTGGTGGAGGATTTAGAGCAAATGACGGGTTATGCTAAATTCATGAAAGACTTGGTGACAAAGAAAAGATCCATGGATTGTGAAACTGTCAAGATGACCCACCAAATTAGTGCTATAGTGCATTCAATGGCTCCGAACCTAGAAGATCCCGGTGCTTTCACCTTTCCTTGCACTATTGGGAGGGAAGACATTGCAAAAGCTCTATGTGATTTGGCGGAAAGTATCAACTTGATGCCCTACTCAGTTTTCAAGACTTTGGATATTGGACAACCGAGGCCGACTTCCATGAGATT
>NW_017679660.1:0-1896 GCF_001879085.1 Nicotiana attenuata
CTCTACTCCGATGTCGTATTGACGAATGGTTTAATGCGTTGGAAACTAGACTCGTAGATCTTCAATTTGATATGTAGATCATCCATTTATGCCAAGCATATTGGGAGAAAAGTGCATCTACATTTGACCTAAATTTCAGCACATTATAAATGCAACTTGTGATGATCTTTGCTAACTTTTGTTCCATAACTCGTTTGACTTAAAAACATAACACACGACTATCATACGACTACAATAACTCATAAATTAACCTCCTCATCATGTTAATCACCCTAGTCTCACCCCAAAAGAATATGTTATAACATTCCAAACTTGTCGATTTTTGACGAAACTTATTTTCTTCAATTCGTTTAGCGACTAAGCTTTCCAACCCTTTTGGTACTTGTTATTCATGATCTTAAATATTTGTAACCTCCAAGGTAACATGATTAACTTAGTTTATTTGCTTCCAAATATAATCTCATTTTCGAGCTTACATCAATGACTTACGACGTACTCTCACGTATGAAAACTTGGGGTGTAACAGTACTTTTATTCAAAATTATTTTTGGTGAAAAGTATTTGTGGTTGATTAATTAATGTAAAAGATAGTTAGTGTTTGGTCAAATTTTTAAAAACTATATTTTTGTTTCTCCAAAGTTGCTTCTACTAATACTCAAAGCTCTTTGTTATTCTAAAAGCTCCCAAATACCTCTACTTAAAATAAAAACAAAAGTAAAAAAATTAGTGATTTTCACCTTGGAGAGTGGTTCATAGATCAACTGTCCTGTTCTCTCTTTTGAGTTTATGCAAACTTCAGTAGAGTGGTTCAAAGCATACTTTCAAGTTCTTGGGTTTGTTTATTATTTGCTTAGTTTATGTTAATTTATTTGACTCTAATTGATCTTTGACATTACCTGTTGACAAGATTTTATAGTTCAGCATCTCTTGTGAACTAATTAATTTGGCATTTTACCATTCATTGTTTTCTGGTCAAAAATTGAGAATTGCACTCACAAAAAGAGAGGATTACTTGGAGGAATCTAGAATTGGGCATAAAGGAATTTCAGATAGAACTCTAGACTTAGTATTTTTCAAGTCCAGGCTAAGTATTTTTAGCTAATGACATGAGAAATGATAATGTAGCACACAAAAGTAAAATAAGATGGTTGAACCAGAGGAGTATTATGCAATATGAAGATACCTAACAAAGTGAAAGGCAAATTTTATAGAACGGATACGTGATTAGTAATATTACATAGGAGTAGATGCTGGGCCTAAAGATAATGCCACAAAAATGTCCATGTTAAGATGGATGCGTGGTCATACAAGATTGGGATAGTTAGAAATGGTCCGGGGTCTGTGGCAGAAATTGCTACTGCTTTCTTTTCATCTTTCCTTAAGCCGGGGTCTATCGGAAACAACCTTTCTACCTTCAAGGTAGGGGTTATAAGGTCTACGAACATACTACCCTCCCCAGAACTCAGGTAGGGGTTATAAGGTCTACGAACACACTACCCTCCCCAAAACCCCACTTGTAGAATTTTACGAGGTTTGTCGTTGTTGTTAGCTAGTTCTTTATTACTACTAATTCCTCTATTTTATCGTATAGGATATCTATGGATAATGGTGATGAAAGTTGGATGAATCTCCTGACATGGACGGATGAGTATATCCGTGGAGTGAATGATTTTCTTGATAAGGCATTTGAGTGAGCCGCCCAAGGAAATGAAATATTATGCCCTTGCAAAAATTGCATGAATCGCTATTGGTTTTATAAAAATGTGTGGAGGATCATTTGGTGTTCATGGATTTTTTGATGGTTATACCAAATGGGTTTTTCCACGGGGTAAGGATTTTCCTCGTAGAAATACACCTCATCCAAGCAATGATGATGAAGGTTCTACCGATGCGTGA
>NW_017679660.1:7225-7720 GCF_001879085.1 Nicotiana attenuata
TTTTTTTTTTCATATTTCACATTGCTACTTGGATTTGTAGCTCTAGTCAAGTGTGAGCTAGCTTGTCCTTATCAGTACTAGGGATAATCAGGGTTTCTAGCTTATGATGTGTTATTGAGTCTGTACTCTGTTGATCCTTGATGACCAGATGTCTGTGGGTTCTATAAGTGACTTGGTATTCGGCTATATTGCATCGTTAGGGAACAAGACTTTCGGAATCTTAGTAGACATATACCATTTTGAGAATACTGTCACTTTCGAAGAAATGAAACCAAGCTTGACGTGATGAATTATGGTGTAGTTGTATATTCTCGCTTTATATAAGTGTGCGCTCAAACAATAGTCATTGATCAGCTGAAAGAACGGTTTAAATAGTTGATGTTTCGTGCTGGTTTTGTAATTATGTTTGTGATTCTTCTTATTGAATTATTCTTTTATTTTTGCCATTCATAGCTTTGATAGTTTGTAAAGTCTTGGTCTTTGGTAATAATATCA
>NW_017679660.1:9404-16072 GCF_001879085.1 Nicotiana attenuata
ATGATCAGGTAACATCTATAAGTATTTTGTAATGCTTACTATTAAAAAACTTGTTTTCTTCCGGTTTCACTTTATCAAAGCCTTCTCATATAACTCACTCTTGCCAAAACCTTTAAGCTTAATGGAATCACCAGGAGCTAGGCGAAGTTTTTCCAAAACCTTTCAGCCTCTTAGACTCGACCAAATCACTAAGAGATAAAGTGGTGGGCCACCATAACAGAAAGGTACTTGAAACTATTTACAAAAATTGCAGTCTTGTTTCTTCTATTGGAAAATCTAACAAGAAATAGTAACTTTATCTTCTTTTCATTTCTTGCAAGCGTCAAAGTTAGTATCCTTTTATCTTTTGCCAATTATATGTAATATGTAGTAGGAATGTGAAATTGTTCTTCATATTGTCTTATGCACTGATCTTACTTGAGAGAACAAATCATGGCACAATATTAATTTGAAGTAGTCATCCCCCTTTACTTTTTTCTTTTCTTTTAATCATAAGATGACATTTCATGGATCGTTCGCACTCATTAATTAGTGTGATTAGAAGGTTTCAGCATATTTAATTAATTCTTTTGTTTTCTTACCCACAACTAAATTGCTAAACTATTCTAACATTATTTCTACTACCATTATAAAACATTTATATTGATTAGTATGGAATACACGCACAACGTACGTGTTTTGAAACTATTGATTAAACGAGCGAAATCCTGTAAGATGACCCACTACAATTTTGATGCGAATGGTGCTTAATAATCTTTGTATGACTGGATATCATTGTCATTGCCACAATGGAAAGGGTGAGACTAACATGCACCAATTGTAAACGTGATGTATGCAATTTTTGTCCAAAAGTACTGTTAAAAATCTATGTTTGTGGTGAAAAATCTGGATATGCTTCAAGCTGTACACCTTGTTAGGATCACTTTTCAAAGAGAATTATTTATCCCTTACAAATACTCTCTCGGGATAGAATAAAGTAAAGCCAAGAAATAATAAATCAGATCTCTAAACACACAAGTATCAGTATTGCAGTTACCAAACTTATGCAGTTTCTCTTAAGGAAGAATGTTGGTACTTGAGATATATATCAGGATACCTTATGCCATGGAGTGTTCCCCTATTTATAGAGGATGTCTAATTCTTAAAACAACTGGAAAAGCACCAGAAAACACTAACAAAAAGGTACAATGAATCAGCCTAAGTGATACTCGAAGTGACGCAAAGTTTCGCAAAGCAACATGTTGTATCAGAACATTAAGCCAAATAACCATTTTCCCTTTTGCTTATTCCTGCTATTTGCTCTTGAAAATTCCAAAAATCCCCCACAAATTTCAACTGAAAGTAACAACCCAACAATTCCTTTAGAAAACAAGAGACAGGTGAATCCATGCATAAATGAAGCACCTAGCTATTGAACTTCAAATTAGCAGAATTCAATTTCCATTAAACTGAATAGTCAGGTTGGACAAGTCTTTTGAACCGACCACCATATTATAAAATATGATGTATCTCACACATGAATTCTATTACATTATTCCTTTATAACCAACACCATAAAGCCTAGTGCACTAATCCTCTTTTGGATGCATAGAAGGCAAACCTAAGCTTCTTGAAGTGGCCTACTTCGCATCCACATAGGTAGACCTTTATTAATGTGCTCCTCCAAGAACATCCACCAATAGGTCTATTAAGAATTTATAAACTCAACCTTTTTTTAAAAAACTGCAGGAAAAAGAGCTTACTTTAGGACGATATACCAAGTGATATCAACCAATAAAGAATGTTGTCACTCATTGAACTCGAGACTGGATGTTGTATCAAGTGTCAAATTGAGGCTTCACCCTTAATGGTCTTTCTTATCGGGTTTTAATCCCATCACCCTTGATGTTCTCAACACCAAGTCCCTTGCTAATCCCATAGTCAATGGGTCGGCAAGATTATTAAGTGAGCGTACATAGTCAATAGTGATCACCCCATCATTAATTAATTGATTTATACAACTATGTCTAAGGCTAATAAGCTTAGACTTTTCCGTTATATATATGACTGTATGCTCGAGCTAAGGTGGCCTCACTATCACAATGGATAGAAACCGAAGCCATGGGCTTAGGCCATAATGGAATATCAAAAAGTAAATTTCTCAACCATTCCCCTTCCTCAGAAGCGGATGACAAGGCTAAAAATTCCGCAGCCATAGTTGAATCTGTAAGACACATTTGCTTCTTAGATACCCAAGATAGTGCACCCCCACAAAGGAGGTATACCCATCCACTTGTTGAGGAATATTCCTCTTGATCAGTTATCCAACTTGCATCCGAATATCCTTCTAGTATAGCAGGATCACCACTATAATAGATGCCATAATCTACAGTTTTCTTGAGATACTTTAGTACACTTCTTATAGCATGTCAATGATACTCACTCGGATTGCAAGTATATCTACTCAACTTACTCACTGCACGTGCAATATCGGGTCTCGTACTAGTCATAGCATATATCAAGCACCCGATCAACTGAGCAATTGGCCTTCCGCCATTTCTTTCCAATTTAAAACATGGATGATACGGTGTAGAAACAGGATTACAATCAAAATGATTGAATTTCTTTAACACTTTCTCAATATAATGAGATTGTGTTAAGCAAAACCCCCCAACAATTTCTAATAATTCTTATCCCAAGAATGACATCTGCTTCTCCTATGTCTTTCATGGAAAACTAAGCGGATAGGAATCTTTTGGTGGTCTTGACCTGTTCTATGTCGGTCCTAAAAATTAACATATCATCTGCATACAAGCAAATGAAAACTCCTTTTCCTTTTTCAAATTTTTTGTATACACACTTGCCTGATTGATTGATTTTAAAACCATTATATAAAACTACTTCATCAAATTTTGGATGCCATTGCTTAGGGCTTAAAACTAATAAAAATAAGAATTTTTAGCCTTAAAAGTTAATTTGAGTTGACTATGGTCAATGTTTTGAGTAAACAGACCCGAATTCATATTTCGATGGTCAAGGTGGATCCATATCGTAATTTGGGACCTGGGCGTATGCCCGAAATCGAATTCCGAGGTCCCTATCTCTAGATATGAAATTTTGTTGTAAACAGAAAGTTTGAAAGTTTAATGGTTTTTAAGAATTGATTGATGTTTGGTCTTGTTGATGCCGGGTCCGTATTTTGGTTCCGGAGCGTGGTACAGGTCCATTATAATATTTATGTCTTGCCTGTGAAATTTGGTGAGAGACGAAGTTAGTTTGATGTGATTCGGACGTTGGGTTGTGAAAATAGAAGTTTTAAAGTTTTCTTGAAAATTTCATTTGATTTGAGGTTCAATACGTACTTCTAGGTGTTATTTTGGCGATTTGATCGCATTTTTTAGGACTTGTGTGCAAGTTTGGTTTGGAGCACCAAGGACTCGGGTGAGTTTCGGATAGGCTACAGAGTGTTTGAACTTAGAAAACACAACAGTTGATGCACCTGACATGCAAACTTCGCATTTGCGAGGTCTGGCTTGCAAATGCGAGCCTCGCATTTGCGAAGAGGCTATCGCATTTACGAGCAGTGGGTCTGGAGGGGTACCTTTGAAGTTCAGGATCGCTATAGCGATCATCACAGGCCGCATTTGCGAACAATTGTTCGCATTTGCGAAGGCATCAGGTTTAGGCATACTTTGCATTTGCGAAGGCATCAGATTTAGGCATACTTTGCATTTGCGAATGATAGTTCGCATGAATGCGACCTCTGCAACTAATCAAAACATGAGTTAGACGGGATTTTTCTCTCATTCATCAAATTTTGAAATCCTAGAACCCTAGAGGCAATTCTTCCAAGACAATTTCTTCACCAAAACATTGGTAAGTGATTCTAACCCATTTTCTTTCAATCTTTCATTACATTTCACAAATCTTTAACCTAAAATTTTATGGTGAAAATTGGGGGTTTGGGTAGAATTAGGCATTTTTGTGAAATTGGGATTAGACCTCGAATTGAGGTCGGATTTTGAACAAATTACATAATCGGGCTCGGGGGTAAATGGGTAAATGGGTTTTGGTCCGCACCTCGGGTTTTGACAAAGCGGGCCCGGGGTGGATTTTTTACTTTTTGGGGGAATGTTTGGGAAATCTAAATTTATGCGTTGTAGTTGATTCCATTAGCAATATTTGATGCTATTGAGCTAATTGTGTCTAGATACGACTGGTTTGGAGGAGAATTCAAGGGGAAAGGCCTCGGTAGAGCTTTGAATTTATTACGGAGTGAGGTAAGTGTTTTGTCGAACCTTGACTTGAGGGAATTAGGAACTCTCAGACTATGTGTTATGTGAATTCCATGTGAGTGGTGTATATGCGAGGTGACGAGTGCTTATACGCCGCCAAATTATCTGTTTTCCCTGATTTACCGCTTTTCCTTAATTATTTCCTTTTATGTCATAACTGTTATATGATCTATATGCTTTCCATGCTTAATTGGTACTTGTTATTCAATATTTTCTTCTGTTCACGATGTTAGTTCTTCCATAGTTTCATGACTCCCTGTTATTTGTTTAAGTTGACTTACTTGAACCTTCTAATTGTCGATTGTTGGATTGGTATCGCTTGTTAGTATTACTCGTGTAGATTTCTCTACTGTACAAGTTCCCTTTAGTTCATATTGGTATATATTGACCGTAAAGACTTTTTGGTAGAACTATTAATTTGATTGTGCTTTGAGTATTTGGTACTGATATGGTGGGATCGGGCTGCACGCCGCAGCAGGTGTAATAAGGGTGGATTGTTATGGTGGAATAAGGGTGAATATGTTCTATACGGTGGGATCGGGTTAAATTCTACAACAGGTGGAATAAGTGTGGATTGATATGGTGAAATAAGGGTGATTTATGATACTGTGTTGATATATGGTGGGATCGAGTTGCGCGCACAACATATTGACATATATTATCTCTGTTATTGATGCTACTTCGGTGGAATAAGGGAGAATTTGGGTTGTCTGGTGGGAATGGGTTGTGCGCCGCAACAACCTATATGTTTCCATGTCTTGTGCTGTGTTGGTTTTCCAGTATTTGCATTCAAACTGTTAAAGATTGGTAATTATTGACTACGCGGGTTTATGCTTGAGGCTGTGGTTATCATTTGCAGTTAACTGCTCAGCTCCCGCAGCTCCTGAAGTCACCTTCCTTTTTTTATTTAGCTGTGTATCTTCCTTTCGAACAGCTTTACGTTATTTCAGACCTTTCGATGTGCTATTCTAGCAGCTCGTGCACTTGTGACACCGGTTTAGGGATTTGTAGCAGATGTTTTACGATTTTAACTTCGGCATTTACATTTCGATTATTTCAGTTATTTCAGTTCTTTAATGATGTTATCATTTAAACTATTAAAGGAAGTAAATTGTTCTAACGTTGGCTTGTCCTGCAAATGCAATGTTAGGTGTTATCACGGTCCCGACGGTAGGAATTTCGGATTGTGACAAGTTGGTATCCGAGCACTAGGTTACACGGGTCTCACGAGTCACGAGCAAACTTAGTGGAGTCTGGAGGATCAGTACAGAGACGTCTTTACTTATCTTCTAGAGGCTATGGAGTTAGGAACACTTTCACTTGTATTCTTCTCTACCGTGTGATTTTATTATATCAATTGTGATTGAACCATTCTATTATGTTCTCTTGCAGATTGCGAGAACGCGTACTGTATCTTAAGCCGAGCAACAGCCAGAGCCCCCATTGGCAGCTCCTACTAGAGGCAGTGGTCTAGGCCGAGGCCGTGCCAGAGGACGAGGCAGGGGCATGGCTCAGCCCAGAGCTCGAGCAGCACCACTAGTAGCAGAGCCTCAGGTGGAGTTTGATGATGAGATTCCAGGCCAGACATTGCCTGTCAGACCAGCTCAGGTCCCAGAGGGGTTCATTGCCACCCTAGTGCTTTAGGACGCTTTGATCCATTTAGTGGGCCTTATGGAGAGTATGGCTGAGGCTGGTACATTTCCTATGGCACCAGCCGTCTCTCGGGCAGGGGGAGGAGCACAGACTCCCGCTACTCATACTCCGGAGCAGATGGATCCCCAGTTTCAGACTCCGGCAGCTCAACTAGTTGGGATAGTTCAGCCAGGTGTTGCGGCACAGGCCGGTGATGGAGATTGGATAGGTTTACTAAGCTTTATCAAGTTCACTTTAGTGGTGCATCTTCAGAGGACCCCCGGACTCTCTTGACATAAGTTATGAGGTTCTACGGAACATGGGGATAGTGGAGACCAATGAGGTCAATTTCGCTCCATTTCAGTTGTCGGGCTCCGCTAAGAAATGGTAGAGGGATTATATGTTTACCAGACCATCTGGGTCACCTGCTCTTACTTGGGACCAGTTCTCTCAGCTATTTCTTGATAAGCTCCTTCCGGTGAGAGAGAGCTATAGTAGGCAGTTCGAGCGCCTTTAACAGGGCAGTATGACCGTCACCCAGTATGAGATTTGCATTGTGGACTTAGCCCGCCATGTTATTCTTTTTCATCCTACCGAGCGAGAGAGGGTAAGGAGGTTTATTAAAGGACTCGCTCATCCTATCAAGTTGCAGATGGCCAAGGAGATCGGTAGTGAGATTTCTTTTTAGACAGCTGCGAATGTCGCCAGGTAGATCGAGGATGATCTTTCACAAGAGAGAGGGCAGGGGTCAGATAAGAGGCC
>NW_017679661.1:0-981 GCF_001879085.1 Nicotiana attenuata
AACTTTCGTACGTAACTTTTAGTTTCGTTCGTTCGACCTTTACGGTTTCGGTTTACCTTTAAACGAAACGTAACTTTAACTTTTACCCTTTTCCCTTTCCTTTCGTTTTTCCCGTTTTAAAACCCCTTAAAACGGTTAGGTTAGTTTCGTTTACGTTTTAGGGTTTTTTTCGGTTTTCGACCGTCCCTATACCCTAACCTAGTGTCGTTTATTTTTATAGCTTGTACACCCTGTCTGCTTTACTGCCTATGTTTGATATTAATCAGCATGTCAATTTCTTTGCATATGTTCTTACTTTGAATCCCTGCACCCCGGTCCCCTTATATGTGTCTCAGTTGAAGTTCAGAACATGGCAACATCCAAGTTGTTGCTCATGTTTGGACTTGATCCCTTAGGGGATCCTAACTCCCAAACAATGTGGCCTAACAAGCTGGTTGGGTGTGCTAGCACTCCAATTGCTAGGTATGACCACCAGCCTGTCTTTTGCTTTTCCCCAGAATTCCCTCTCTGCACTTACACTCTATCTTAGCTTGTAAGTTCTCCCCCCCCCCTGCTATGAGCCTTGCTTTAGGACCTTGAGTTCCCTCTGAACTTGGACATTTGAGGGCTGGCCCTTCCACACTGCACTATGACTCAATCTTGCAATGTATTTGGGTGTGAACACTGCTGGAGTCCATAAGGCTATTAGGGAACTCTGCACACCCCAAACGAGAAAGGCTTTGGATCTTGATCTTTGGAGTTGGTTTACTTCATGCTTCAGGCAGGAAACTTGAATCAGGCTCTCCTTGGTTGTAAATTTTTAGTTCCTTTGATGTAATCTTACCTTTTCTTATTCATTCTGGGCTGTACTAACTTGTAATAACTATTGGGGCTGTTAGTGAAAAGGGGAGGGTCAATCATGCATGCAAAAGGGGTAGATATCATGTTCATAGGGAATTATTATGCTCCTGCACTCATATCCTGCTTTCAACTTTCATTTCT
>NW_017679661.1:4228-6121 GCF_001879085.1 Nicotiana attenuata
TTTTCCAAGCCTTTCTCGTTTTAGGGTTCCTCTGAAACCCTAGCTATTCGAGGTTTTCTCTGATTGTTTTCTTAGATATGTTCTATATCTGTGCTTTACTTGAGTTCTTTAAACATTTTCCCCAATTTTTCTTTCAAAATTATCCTTTAAAACCCCTTCTCTTCGATTTAGGGTTTTCTGAAAGGTTCAAAATATTTTTCCGACTTGTCTTTTCCTTTCTTTGTGTGTATTTGTCACGCGTTTGCTTCTACTGTTTTCTTATGCTTTCTTTCTACCCTACATGATTCTTCTGTGCTTTATTTTTCTACTGTGTTCCTGGACCATGTTCGCATGTTTGTCTTGCTGTGTTTTCCTACACGTTCTTTGCTATATTTTTCCGTTATTTTGTGCTTTCCTACTGTATGTATTTCATACTGAGTTCTTAAGTTTTGTTTGCCTTCTACTGGACCTTGTTTGAGTTACCTTTAAACGTGTTTCTTCTACTGTTTTCTTAAGTGTTATACTATCTCTTTTCTCTTCTGAACCCTGTTTAAGCCCCTTCTAAAGGGTTTTTCTTGAACATGTTCCTTCTACTCTCACTATGCTTCAAATCAGTTTCTTCACTCTGTTTGCTTCGGACTTGCTATTGTATCTGTTTGTTTTCTCATGAGTCTTTGAAAGAGATCTCTGAGCCTGTTTCAATTACTTGCCTCCTCGTCTCTGTATCTGCTTCGAAGCGGAAACCCTAGAATTTGGGGTTTTTGACAAGGTTGGGTCAGGTGTTTGATCTGGGGTTCTATTTTGGAACCCTTGACTCTTTTAGACTCATTCTGAGTCTATGAGCTAATTTTGAACTTCTTTGTTTTCGACTCTGAACTTTTTCTACGCTAGACTCTTCTATTGATTAGCATGGTAGTTCTTCGTGCATAAGCATGGTTGTATGTTTTTATATGTGTGATGAACTCTTTCTTCCGAAAAGGTTTCCCAACTTATGATTGATTCAAAATCTTTTTTTTGGTTTAATTGATTGTTACTGATTTTCCTTATGTAAAACCTTTCTTCACCTTTTCTGACTTGATTCATTCAGACCTTGTGATTTACTGGCTGGTAATTGATTTCCTTTTCTTATTTGCACAAACTGTGTGCTACCAGACTTTTTTCCTTAAATAAATCTCTATGTATTTACCCTTCTTGTACTGCTTTGGAAAAGGTTTTGATCAATCTCTTTCCTTAATTATCTTTACCCGTTTGAAATCAGAATCCCTTAATTAAAGGGAAACTATTGTAATTGATTTTCAAAGTATTCTCCTACCTTATTCCGCTTGCCTTCTACACTATAAAAAGGGCACGACTCCCTTCTCACCAACAAGACCTGGAATTCGACACTTTTCAGACACTTTCAATCACACACTCCCAATTCAATACTTTTACACTACTCAAGTATCATAGTCCTCTAATCCTAGAATTCTGACTATTTGCTTGCACTTTGGCTTTACAAGACTATTACTTCCTTCTCTTGTTTCCCTAAAACTGGTATGTTCTAGTTTGGTTTTCAGCCTCATCCCAATGTGTTTATTTTATAGCTTGTACACCCTGTCTGCTTTACTGCCTATGTTTGATATTAATCAGCATGTCAATTTCTTTGCATATGTTCTTACTTTGAATCCCTGCACCCCGGTCCCCTTATATGTGTCTCAGTTGAAGTTCAGAACATGGCAACATCCAAGTTGTTGCTCATGTTTGGACTTGATCCCTTAGGGGATCCTAACTCCCAAACAATGTGGCCTAACAAGCTGGTTGGGTGTGCTAGCACTCCAATTGCTAGGTATGACCACCAGCCTGTCTTTTGCTTTTCCCCAGAATTCCCTCTCTGCACTTACACTCTATCTTAGCTTGTAAGTTCTCCCCCCCCCC
>NW_017679661.1:9836-11511 GCF_001879085.1 Nicotiana attenuata
TATCTTGTGTTTGAGTCGGCTTTCGACTAGTACTGTGATAGGCGCATCATGACGGGTCATGACAGTTGGTATCAGAGCCTAGGTTACATAGGTCTCGACGGGTCATTAGCCGGTTTAGTAGAGTCTTGCGGATCGGTACGGGACGTCTGTACTTATCCTCGGGAGGCTGTAGAACCTTTAGAAAAACTTCACATTCTTGAAATTCCTGTCGTGCGAATCTGTTGATTCTAGTAATAAACTTCTGTTATTTTATTCTCTCATAGATGGTGAGGACATGTGCTACCAGTCAGGACAGACGACCACCAGTTGGGGTCAATAGAGGCCGAGGTCACGGTCGAGGCCGTGGTAGGGGCAGGGGTGTAGCTCGTACAACAGATGGGGCAGCACCTGCAGATCCACCAGCCGCCCCAGTTCATGATCAGATTCCAGTGGGGGATGCTCCAGCGGGGCAAGCTCAGACACCCGCTGTGCCTATTGTTATTCCGGGTCTTCAGGAGACCTTGGCTCAGATCTTGATCGTGTTCACTAGTCTTGCTTAGGCGGTCACAGTTTCTACTACAGCAGCCACTTCTCAAGCCGGGGGAGGCACTCAGACTCCCGCCGCCCGCACACCCGAGCAGGTTTTTCAGGCATTGCAGACACCGAAGGCACCACCAGTCTAGCTGGTTGCACCTGCTCAGGGTTTTGTAGTACCAGTTATGCTTGAGGACGAGCAGCGTCGATTGGAGAGGTTTGGTAAATTTCAGCCTCCGACTTTCAGTGGTGCAAAGGGCGAGGATGCCCAGGGAATCTTGGACAAGTGTCAGAGGATTCTTCATATTGCGGGTATTCTGGAGACCAGCGGGGTAGCATTAACTACTTTTCAATTTTCTGGAGCTGCCTTCAGTTGGTGGGAGGCTTATGAGAGGCGTAGGCCTTTTGGTGCAGCGCCCCTTACCTAGCAGCAGTTCTCCACTCTCTTCTTGGAGAAGTATGTGCCACAGTCTCGCAGAGAGGAACTGCGCAGGCAGTTCGAGCAGTTGCGTCAGGGTGATATGATTGTGACACAATATGAGATGAGGTTCTCGGAGTTAGCTCGTCATGCTATTTGGTTGATTCCTACGGATAGAGAGAGGATTAGGAGGTTTGTTGATGGCCTCACATATCAGCTTCAGGTTCTCATGACCGGAGAGAGGGTGTCAGGTGCTACTTTTGAGGAGGTTGTTGATACTTCCCGCGAGATTGAGTCAGTTCGTCGTCAGGAGCGGGATGAGAGGGAGGCCAAGAGGCCTCGGGGATCTGGTAGTTTTGGTGGTGTTCGAGAGGTCAGTTTCAGCACGGCAGAGGCCGCCCATTCAGACATGCTCAGTCAGCCCGCCCAGTTCATCATGGGGCATCATCGGGCATGGTTCTCACAGTTATCATCAGGGTCATTCATCACTTGTGCCCTACCAGCCTAGAGTTCATCCCGTGCTCCATCAGTTTAGGGCTCTTCCATGCAAGGCCCTTCTACTGGTCATTCCGGTGCTAGGGGTTTCCTTCAGTCCCCGTTCCCCGCGCCAAGGAGTTGTTATGAGTACGGAGAGTTTGGACATATGAGGAGGCAGTGTCCTCGTCTTATTGAGGGTCCATCTCAGCAGAGGAGTCAGCCCTCGACTTCAGCTCCAGTTACTTTACCACCCGCCCAGGTAGCTAG
>NW_017679661.1:12322-16070 GCF_001879085.1 Nicotiana attenuata
TGAATCGACCATTCGCTTATAAGTCTAAATCAGTAGTAGAAAATGCTTAACATCTGCAGAATTTATGTTTTTAACAAGTCCTCTTCTTTAAAATCAGCATACTTCTCTTCTGAAACTAATAAATATCATGCCTATAGGTTTTCGTTCAACACTTAGGCATGCCATAGGGTAACTTATAAATTGAATCAGATTTTATTAATTACAACCAGCAGGCAGGCCTGATTCGGGTTTCTTATCTGAAATATGTAATAGATCAGTCTGCCATAACTCTTAAGTTTAATCAGACCCTAAACAGTACGTGTAAAGACATGCTAAACTATATGCTTCTCTTTATTTTTTAAGGAGGTTTGTTTGATCCCTTTCTATCTGTTGTGTTTCTTCCCCATATTTGTTACATATGTGTTTTGATTGTCGCCTTAGAATTTTGTCCTTTGAAACCATAAAACCTATATCCCTTCCCTTTAGGATTAGTAGTCCCAAATACCTCCGGGGCTGATAGGATGGGGCGGGTAATAGCATGCAATAAGTAAAACGAGACCATTCCGCATTTAATACCTTAACAGGGTGGGAAAGGGTAGATATGGATATGATGACCACGCGTTAACACCACGTGCATAAACGGTTGCCGGGTGTTGTGTGGGGTGATCCATATTATTTGTAAACCTAGGACCCCCTCCCTTTACTTGTTCATTTTATTTAAAAAAAAACTGCTTTTCTCAAACTTCAGCTTCTTTAACTTCTTTTAGTTTCAATTACTTACCATAATTATGTGAAAACCCTTTCTCTTTGTTGGTTTATCTATTCAAAACTCAAAACTGCTTCTTCTTAAATTCCAGCTTCTTTAACTACTTTTAATTTCAATTTCTTGCAACCATTACATGAAAACCCCCCTCGTATTTGTAATTCTTGCTTGTCTCCTTGTTGTTTGCACATAAAGTCACAATTATAGTATGGCCGGGAACCACACTAGTGGATCTCGAGGGGTGCCTAACACCTTCCCCTCGAGATAATTTCGAGCCTTTACCCAATCTCTGATTTTCTAAATCAAGATTCTCCTTAATGTCCTAATGCACTTAATCATTAGGTGGCGACTCTTCAATCCAAACCCAATTCCCAAAAGGAAACGAGTTGTCCTCCCAAATGTCATAAACCCGATTTCGCAAAAAAAAGGGGGCATCGACATACCGCAGAAGCGGGCTATGGACCGCATGTGCGGAATCCCTGGGTCAAAACGTATATAAGCTTCCCTTCGCGAATTTTCGCCCATTTACACATTTTTTTAGACGAGCTTGGAGCTTTTTGAGAGGTTTTGAAGAGGGATTCGAGGGGTAACGCTTGGAGGTAAGATTTTTGAACTCAATACTTGATCCTATGGTGATTTCTAATTGATTAGACATGAAATTAGTGGAATTTAAGGGTTAAAATTGGAGAATTAGGGCTTGGATTTGGAGAGTTTAAACTTTAAATTGGGGATTTGAGGGGCCATTTGAGGTCCAATTTTGATGATCTTGATATGTCTAGACTCGTGGGAGGATAAGGATTCTAGTGATGTGATTTTTATCGAATTTCGAGACGTGGTCCTGGGGGTCGGGTTTGACCAATTTCAGGATTTGTTGATGTAATTTGATTATTTTCGCGTTGGCTTTGTTCCTTTATCTTATATTGATGTTATGATTCTGATTTTGGATAGATTCGTGGCGAGTTGAGGCTGAGTCGAGAGGCAAGGGCATCGCGGAGTAGAATTTCATCCGGTTTGAGGTAAGTAACGATTGTAAATCTAGACCTGAGGGTATGAAACCCCGGAATTTCGTACTGTTTTGATAAACGAGGTGAACGCACATGCTAGGTGACGGGCATGTGGGCAAGCACCGGTAGGGATTGTGACTTGGTTCGTCTCGTAATAACTGTATAGTTGCTTATTTGATAAACTCTATATGATATTTATACGTTTTAGAAATGAATCTGTTAATTTGGGCTGAATGCCATGTTTGGGGCCTTGTGCCGAACTGTTTGAACCCTCAGGGGAATTTTACTATTTTCCTCACACTGTTTTGATTTGAAAGCATATCCTAAGTCATGACTTTACCTGTTTACTTTTGATTTAGTTTCATTACTCTGTTTTATATATTTGGAAGACGTTTGGGCTGAGTTTCCCTGATTTTTCACTGAAATGCCCGAGTGGCTGTGAGGTTGATGACTGAGAGAGGCCGAGTGCCGGATGGTGAGGATTATATATATATTTATGGATCGGGCTGCACGCCGCAACGATCTTTATATGTACATAGATCGGGCTGCACACCGCAGAGATATAGCGCTTGGGCTATAGGAGCCCCTCTGGAGTCTGCACACACCCAGTGAGCGCAGTCGACTATATATTTATGGATCGGACAGCACGCCGCAACGGTTATTATTATGAGATATCTATTGAGCGGGAGTGCTAAGTGAGAGTTCTGATTGACGAGAATTGAGTCACGAGTGACTGAGAGGCTGCCCGAGGAACCATATATATATATATGAGCGAGGCTTAGTCCGAGGGGCTTGTTTATGAAATTTACTGTTTTCACTCTTCTTTATACTGAGCCTCTATTGAAAATGTGTTGAACAAACATTTTAAATAACTCTCATTGAAACTGAAGTTTTACGTGTTGTTTGGAAATTGATCTACAGATTTGACTTTGATATTTCCATTGAGATTTTTATGTTTGATTATGTATATGATTTAAATGCTCGTCACTGCACTCAGACTTTATTTACTTTGGTTACTTACTGAGTTGGTGTACTCATGTTACTCCATGCACCTTGTGTGCAGATCCAGGTACCAAAGGATCAGAGTGAGAGATTCCAGTAGCTTCTGAGTATTTCCAGAGATAGCAAGGTAGTTGCACGGCGTTCGCAGCCCTGCCTTTCTCCTTCCTATCCTTAGTGTTATTTATTTCAGTCTTTTCTCTTGTATTGAGTAGACAGAACTGGATAGTATCTTAGTGGCTCATGACTAGTGACACCAGGGTCGCCAGTGTGGATGTATTTGCGTATTTTGTTCTTTCTTCCGCGTATTTTGTTATATTAAATGAAAGACTTGTGTTCATAATTGAATTGGAAAATGAATTTGCAAAAGACCTTTATGTTATCTGTGTTGAATCGGCTTGCCTAGTACTGTGATAGGCGCCATCATGACGGGGTCATGACAAGTTGGTATCAGAGCCTAGGTTACATAGGTCTCACGGGTCATTAGCCGGTTTAGTAGAGTCTTGCGGATCGGTACGGGGACGTCTGTACTTATCCTCGGGAGGCTGTAGAACCTTTAGAAAAACTTCACATTCTTGAAATTCCTGTCGTGCGAATCTGTTGAAAAGAGACAGAGTCGGGGGCCCACAACAACCTTAGCTAAGATTTGAGCAACACAAATGGTCCCGAAAAACCACTTAATGATTATCGGCCAACACAAGAGTCTCAAGGTCACAACTGTCACCATCCAATACACACCAATTTGTTTTTGATCATAAGATCAAAGGCAAATGTGTTAGGCCCAAGTGAAGCTTTGCCTGAGGCACTATTACTCACTAGCTACTATTCACACAAAAACAAAAGAAAACATACTCAAACCCTTAAGAAGGTTGTCATGCCATCCATCATCGGGAAGATCCACCCGGTTTCACACAAATTCCACCTTTGGAAAGAACCGTGGCATTAAGAAAATCAAAGGCTTATTGAACGCAAAACTCAAAATAAGAAGCTATGAAAATAAAGT
>NW_017679662.1:0-7061 GCF_001879085.1 Nicotiana attenuata
ATATATATATATATATATATATATATATATATATATATATATATATATATATACACAAATGAACCACTAGGCTTGATGCCTCATGGTGAATATATAAATAATAATCCAAAATAGGAATCCAGTTATTACAAAATTGTAAAGAGTGTAGAAAAGGTACGAAAGCTAGAAAATTCTAACTATTACAAATGCGAAATACTGGACATATTTCAGATTTAGGTGATTTTTGTCTCCTCTATTCAATTGCATAACCTCCACGTAGCACCTCCCGAGCTCTCACCTGGCGCCATGTTTTGTGATTGAACTGTGAGTGTCCAAGTATCACCAATTAGATCCTGGTCTGTCAAAATACACAATGTTGATTGCATTTATCTCGAGGATTGTAGTCCCGACTGTCTGTATGTGGAGTATGCATAGGTGTTCTTCTCCTTTCACCATAAGATCACCCCCAGATTGAGCATGAGAGCATGCTAATACCACTGGGAGGCACTCTAACAGTGTTTAGATAATCTGCCTTAGACATGCATCAGAATTTCATTTCGAAGCCCTCTGAAAATCAGTAACGTACTTGGGACATTTGCATTTCTGCACTCATTGTTTGGTTGTATGTGAACTATTCCAACTCTTGCTACTATATGATTCTCCTTATACCATAAGACCACCCCCAGATTAAGCATGATATCATGCTAATACCACTGGGAAGCAGCCTATAAGTTTTCAGAAAATCAACCACAGTAGCCTAACACTCTCTATAGTCAGTGACATTTAGCTTTTTTCTGTTACGTTTGCTAACAGTGATGTATAAGCTCCAGTTATTGACTGCTCCAGCATGAATAGAGATACCAATAGCTGGCCAAATCAATGGCATTAATGTAGGTTTTTTTCCTTTGTATCGACTGGCAGTACCATTACTACAGCTGCGAGATTACTGTACAGTAATTCCATGTTTGCGATAGCATTGAAACATTTGTAATTGTCTAAATCAAGTACCTGCAAAATTTAATAAACAGATTAGTGGTAAAAGAGTTCTGGATTCAGTGGTGTCATGTGTGGCCTGATTCCGATTCTGTTATGGCTTTTAGGGTAGTCTATTTCCAGTTTCATGTTTGCACTATGACATAATACCCGGATGGATTGAATTACAGAAACCCATTTGAAGCTACCTCGGCCATGACTTTGTGATATCTTCTTGGAACCGATTGTTGTTTGCATAACTCGATACAGACGAGTATCTTTTAGAACTTATGCAGGCCTTTGTTGCGTTAGCTGTGGTCTTCTCCAGTCAGTACAACACCCTTGTAACCAAGATGGAAGAATGTGCATTGTTTCCTCTGTTTACAATAGCATTGAACTCGTGTTTGGTTATCTATTGATCATCAGAAAATTTCCATTTTGTGCACTGGTATGTATTCTTCCATCTGATAAAATCAGTGTCACCAGAAGCCTCCCAGTGTTGTAACAGCAATATTTGCACGTCAATATGGGAAGTTTCCTTTCGCAATTTTAACCCTTAGATTTGGTATTTGTGACTTGTCCATGTTTATTAATCTCCTCCCTGCTGTGGCAAGTTCTGTGAAAGAGTGAAAATGAGTTGTTCCTGCAAATGAAAAGGCAATGTTAGCTATATAATCTGCTAAAGTGTTTCCTTCTCTGTAAACATGTTGAAAGATCACATTGAAATGATCCCTCAACGCCTGAATCTTCTGCACTTCTGCCCTTATACACCAAGGTGGGTCCCATTCCCTTTCAATAATCTTCTTCAACAACAAGCAATCTGTCTATATCAATGTTGCATACAAGCAAATCTTATTTCCTCACTTCTGGTGGTAAATTGCATATCCGTTATCCCTATTGTCAGTGTATCTGAAACTTCTATTACGCCTGTAGTTTCAACTGCCTTTATCCAGTAGGTTTTTGTACCACAATGTATAGTTGCAAATCTGATCCATATGCAGAAGGTAATAATATAGTTCCTGAGTTACTAGTTGCAGCTCTTCTCATTGCTAAATAAACTAGTAATAGTAATCTAATGACAATGATGAGATATCTTAAGTTTGCCGTTATTTGTTACTTTTAGTGTAAACAGGATCTTACGTGTAGAGCAACAATCTGGATAACTTAAAGGTTTTCCATGTTATTATTAATTTACTACGCTGCAAAATAAAATTAGTTGAAGTGAGCTATACGATTTTCTCTGCATTCAGTATATTCTGTTCAAGTTAGAGATCATCAAATTGAAACTATCTTCAGTAGGAAAGAAGTTCTTAATGTGTAAAAGTTGTAAAAATAATGTTAGCTGCAACTTTTAGTTTCCTTTAACTTAGCATCACACAGATCCAAGTTGAGTAATAGCTGGATGTTACACTTGTAGAATATGTTTGGTTACTTGATTTTAGTTTTGATTTTTGAACTTGTAGCTTGCGGAGTTATAAAGTTATCAAAAATAACATGATGTAAGGTCATTCCCATAGTGATCACCAAATAAAAAAGTTGATCCTACTGTTGGAACTAGGTATAAACAATTAAGCTTCCAAAAAATGAGGGAGCACAACTCCCTTTTTCTTTGTCCCTTGGCCTGTTAATCCTCCATGAATTGTCGGGTTTTAATAAGTAGGAAAACTTCTAAACACTGTAAAGCATTTTCTATAAACACATGTGTGCTTGTTGGTTTCAATTGATTTTGTGATGTATTAAAGTGAGCCGTCAATACTATTGATAAACTTGCTACTTGCGCATATTTCTGTTTAACATTGATGTCAGTATGTGCAAAATTGTCATAGCAAAGCCACAAAACATCTCAATTCTCATTTTTGAAAAGAGAGCTTGTGGGTAGCCTTTCATAGTTGAAATTTATTTAGTGGGAGAAATTCTTCTCTAGTGTCTTGTAAACTGTAAGCTTAATTTGGGTAGCCTCCTGATATTTTATATGACCAAAAGGAATTATATAGTGCAGGACTGTCTGTAGCGATTTAATGAGCCTAGCTTGTTACTGCAGATCTTAGTATGTTTGCAAACATGGTCTGCCATAAAGTGAATTTCTAGAGAAAAAGCTACTTCATATTAATAATGACTCACCTCTGGTTTCTCAAATATCGATTCATCAAGGGAAAAAGAAACCATGTTGGATGGCAGATAACATCGTAATATTGCCTGCATAATTGATAGAATTAATCAGCAGGATGATTGATGAGTCACAGGTCCATATCATAGGAAAAAAGCTGCACACTAGATCCTTGCTTAGTCTAGCCAGCTCCGCATTGGGTAGCAATACCTGAACCAATTTCTCTTGCGACCAACATGGTCTTGCCTATACCTTGTGTTACTATATTGGACAACAAGAAGAAAATTGACACCTCTGGGCTTGGAGCAGAGGAGGAGAGAGGACAAGGGGAGTTCAATAATTCTCTATTACATAAGCACACAAGATGTAGCGAATTTTATTCATATTTGATAATTTCAAGTATTATACACAGGGAACGAAAAGATGGACTATCCCATATTTATTGGATTTGGTTATTTTTGCATAGATACATTCACTAAAACAAATCAAAAAAGCCTTTGAAAGATGTTTCATTTAGTAAATGGTGTAAAGGAATGCTGTAAAATTGCATGATTTCTATTATGAAGTAGGTTCTGGAATAAGTAATTGTCCGTGTTCTCTGAGTATACTCTAGTCTTAGATGTTTCATTGTTTCAACTTCTTAGTATTTTTACTGTGCATAAACTGAGGTTTTATCATGATATTATTAACAGATGAGACAATTCTTGCGCAAATATGATCCTAATGTATCTATGACTCAAAGTAACAATGGAACCTCATGTGAACAGGTAACTCTATTACATATGCTTTAGGCATTTTTAATGAAATTCTGATCAATAAAAGTATTGTTATCTAACATGTTAATATTTATTAGATCTCTGACGCCAACAGTGGACATGAACGAGTACCACAAACATCAAGGATGCCTAGTGTTGCTGAAAATGCTCAACTTTCTCACGGTACTACTCATCTTTGAGTTTTCCTCCTTCGATTTTTATTAATTTGTTGTTGTATTTGGGCTTACTTGAATGCTTCTTGCTTTCATATATTTTCTTTTCTCACTGTTGGTTTCCGTCTCAACAATGTATATCTTTTACAATTAGAAATAGTCTTCTATGTCTTCTTTAGACTATTACAATTACAAATAGTCTTCTATGGCTTCTCAACAATATTTCTATTAATTTCGTACTTTTATCTAAACAATATATATCTTTTACAATTAGAAATATTCTTCTGTGTCTTCTTTAGCCTCTTCTTTACATATTGTGCCTTCCATTACCTAATAAGCATCTTAAAGTTTGTGGCCTTGTCTAAGATACCCAAAATAAATTAAAGAATAAACTCCAGATCTTCCATGTTTGATGGCTATGCAAGCACAAATGGTCTACTAACTCTGGGGACCTACAGAAAAAGAATGTGCTATAGTAGTTGAAGCCTCTTCTCTGGGCCTATCATGAGTTAAACAACATTGTGAGCACACTGGTTCGTGGAGATGAATTGCTGCATAAAATGAAGGGATTAATTGGTTAAGAAACTTATAAGACGCACTAGGATTTAGAGGGGTATTTTCAAAAAGTGGCGTAGGGAATTCATGAAAATATAGATTTTAGCTGTGAGAGGGTCAAAACCATGGACACGAAACTTAGCCTGGCAAATATGAGTGGTTGCTCCAACATAGTATACCGTGATATTATACGAGAAGATAAGCCTATGAAGGTGGAGAAGCTAGTTGAGATGAACTTGTGCCGAAAGTGGCACCATTAGGTCAGCTACTTGTGTATCTTGAACACCATTTTGGTCATGGATTTTTGTGTGGTAGTTCTCAGCCATTGGAAGGTATAGATGTGACGATCCGGCCGGTCGTCTCATGAGTTACTGGCCCGTTCCCCCCATTTCCGCTCCTTATTGCTTTGTTCATCTGTGTTTTGGGGTATCGGGTTTGTTGGATTGGTTTCGGATTGGTTTTGGGTGAGGTTTGAGACACTTAGTCTCTTTTAAGGAAGTTTAAGTTGGAAAAATCAACCGAATGTTGATATATGTGTTATAGGGCTTGGATGTGAGTTCCGATGGTTCGGTTAGCTTTTAGGATTATGATTAGAATGGGTTTTAGAGGTTCGAATGGATTTAGGCTTGAATTGGCGAAGTTGATATTTTGGCGATTTCCGGTTGATAGGCGAGATTTTGATATAGGGGTCGGAATGGAATTCCGAGAGTTGCAGTAGCTTCGTGGTGTCATTTGGGATGTGTGTGTAAAATTTTAGGTTATTCGGACGTGTTTTGGTTAGATTTTTGATCAAATGCGTATTTCGGAATATTTTAGAAATTTAGGCTTGAATCCGATGTGTTTTGGGTGATTTGGTGTTGTTTGAGGTGTTTCGATGATTGGAACAAGTTTGAATAAGGTTTTAGGATGTGTTGGTGCTTTTGGTTGAGGTCCTGGGGGCCTCGGGGTGAATTCGAATGGTTAACGGGATGATTTGAGACTTGGGAGATTGCAGAAAATTTGCTGCTTCTGGTGTTTTCGCACCTGCGGTTTGGGGGCCGCATGTGCAAGGGAGAAGCCGCAGAAGCGGTTATGGAGGGGATTGTCAGAAATCGCAAATGCGGTTGTGGGGGCCGCATCTGCGGAACCGCAAATGCGGAAGAAGGATCGCAGATGCGGCAGTGGCCGGCTTTAGTGATTCCGCAGAAGCAGAGTGTTAACCGAAGATCCGGTATCGCAGAAGCGGGAATTGCGCCGCAGATGCGATAAGGCCTGGGCAGAATGTTTTTAATTCGTTTCATTTGCGATTTTGGGGCTCATTCCCTCCATATGTGGTCATTTTGGGAGCTTTTTGAAGGAGATTAAAGAGGGAATCAAGGGGAAACGTTTGGAGGTATGAATTTCGGACCTAAAACTCGATTTATTGTGAAATCCACCTAGAAAATCATGGAAACTTAAGCTAAAAATGGAAGAACTAGGGCTTGGAATTTTGGATTTTTAATTGAGGATTTGAAGGGTCATTTGTGGGCGGATTTTGATATTTTTGGTATGTGTGAACGCGCTACCGGACAGGATGGACGACCACCAGTGCCACCAGCCGCGGCCACCAGAGGCCGAGGACACGGTCGTGGTCGTGGTAGAGGCAGAGCAGCGAGGGAAGCACCTGCAGATCCACCAGCTGCCCCAGTTCAGGATCAGGTCCCAGCTGTGGACCCTCCAGCAGCACAAGCTTAGGCACCAGCTGTGCCTATTGTGATTTCGTGTCTTCAGGAGGCTTTGGCTCAGATCTTATCAGTTTGCACTGCCCTAGCTCAGGCGGTTTCAGCTACTACAGTCGTAACTACTTCACAGGCCGGGAGAGGCAGTCAGACTCCCGCACACCTGAGCAGGTTGTGCAGGGACTTTAGATGCCGGGGGCACATCCAGCCCAGCCGGTCATAGCTGCTCAGGACTATGTAGTCCCTGTCATGCTAGAGGATGAGCAGCGCAGGTTGGAGAGATTTGGGAGACTTCAGCCTCCGTCATTCAGCAGAGTAGAGGGCGAGGATGCCTAGGGCTTTTTAGACAAGTGTCAGAGTATGCTTCGCACAGCCAGTATTTTGGAGACCAGCGGGGTCGCTTTCACTACTTATCAGTTTTCAGGACTTGCTTTTACTTGGTGGGAGGATCTTGAGAGGCGTAGGCCTATTGGTGTAGCACCCTTGTCCTGGCAGCAGTTCTGCGTTCTCTTTCTGGAGAAGTATGTACTGTAGTCTCGTAGAGAGGAGCTGCGTAGACAGTTTGAGTGGTTGCGTTAGGGGGAGATAACCGTGTCGCAGTATGAGTTGAGGTTCTCTGAGTTGGCTCGTCATGCCATCTGGTTGGTCCCGACAGATCGAGAGAGAATCAGGAGGTTTGTCGATGGTCTTACTTATCAGCTCCGTATCCTTATGACCAGGGAGAGCATGACTGGTGCAACATTCGAGGAGGTTGTGGATATTGCTAGGGAGATTGAGTCTGTCCGTTGCCAGGAGCGAGAGGAGAGGGAGGCCAAGAGGCCTC
>NW_017679662.1:9914-16064 GCF_001879085.1 Nicotiana attenuata
TCTTCCGATCTAGGAGCCGCGAAGATGTATCAGGATCTGAGACAGCATTACTGGTGGCAGAGAATGAAGAAAGATATCATGGGATTTGTAGCTCGGTGTCTCAATTGTCAGCATTTGAAATATGAGCATTAGAGACCGGGTGGATTGCTTCAGAGGTTGGATATTCCAGAGTGGAAGTGGGAGCGGATCACTATGGATTTTGTAGTTGGACTCCCTCGGACTTTGAAGAAGTTCGATGCTATTTGGGTGATTATGGATAGGCTGACCAAGTCTGCGCACTTCATTCCTATCTGTACTACTTATTCTTCAGAACGGTTGGCAGAGATATATATTCGGGAGATTGTTCGGTTGCATGGTGTCCCAGTTTCCATCATTTCAGATCGGGGCACTCAGTTTACTTCCCAGTTCTGGAAGTCTGTTCAGCGAGAGTTGGGTACTCAGGTACAGCTGAGCACAGCTTTTCACCCTCAGACGGACGGGCAGTCCGAGCGCATAATTCAGATATTAGAGGATATGCTATGCGCTTGTGTTATTGATTTCGGAGGGTCATGGGATCAGTTTCTACCGCTTGCAGAGTTTGCCTATAACAACAGCTATCAGTCGAGTATCCAGATGGCTCCATATGAGGCTTTGTATGGGAGGCGGTGTAGATCTCCAGTTGGTTGGTTTGAGCCCGGTGAGGCTAGGCTATTGGGGACAGATTTGTTTCAGGATGCTTTAGATAAAGTGAAGGTAATTCAGGAGAGACTTCGTACAGCACAGTCGAGGCAAAAGAGTTATGCTGACAGGAAGGTTCGAGATGTGTCCTACATGGTTGGTGAGAAGGTCCTGTTGAAGGTTTCGCCCACGAAGGGTGTTATGAGATTCGGAAAAAAAGGGAAGTTGAGTCCGCGGTTCATTGGGCCTTTTAAGGTACTTCGGAGGATTGGGGAGGTGGCTTATGAGCTTGCCTTGCCACCCAGCTTGTCGAGTGTGCATCCGGTTTTCCATGATTCTATGGTCCGGAAGTATATTGGAAATCCATCTCATGTTCTGGATTTCAGCACGGTTCAGTTGGAGGGTGATTTGACTTATGATGTGGAGCCAGCAACTTTTTTGGAGCGTCAGGTTCGGAAGTTGAGATCAAAAGATATAGCTTCAGTGAGAGTGCAGTGGAGAGGTCGGCCCGTGGAGGAGGCTAAATGGGAGACCGAGCGGGAGATGCAGAGCAGATATCCTGACCTGTTTGAGGCTTCAAGTATGTTTCTTGACTCGTTCGAGGACGAACATTTGTTTTAGTTGGGGAGGATGTGACGACCCGGCCGGTCGTCTCATGAGTTACCGGCCCGTTTCCCCCATTTCTGCTTCTTATTGCTTTATTCATTTGTGTTTTGAGGTATCGGATTGGTTGGATTGAATCCAGATTGGTTTTGGTGAAGTTTGAGACACTTAGTCTCTTTTAAGAAGGCTTAAGTTGGAAAAGTCAACTGGATGTTGACTTATGTGTTAGAGGGCTCGGATGTGAGTTCCGGTGGTTTGGTTAGCTTCGGGAGGTGATTTGTGACTTAGGAGCGTGATCGGAATGGGTTTTGGAGGTCCGGAGAAGAATTAGGCTTGAATTGGCGAAGTTGATATTTTGACGATTTCCGGTTGACAGGCGAGATTTGGATATAGAGGTCGGAATGGAATTCCGAGAGTTGCAGTAGCTTTGTTATGTCATTTGGGATGTGTGTGTAAAATTTCAGGTCATTCGGACGTGGTTTGGTTGGGTTTTTGATCAAAAGCGTATTTCGGAAGATTTTAGAAACTTAGGCTTGAATTAGAGCTGTTTTGGTTGACTTGATGTTGTTTGAAGTGTTTTGATGATTGGAACTAGTTTGAATAATGTATTGGGATATGTTTGTGCCTTTGGTTGAGGTCCCAGGGGCCTCGGGTGAGTTTCGGAGGGTTGGACGGAGCATTTTGAAGTTCAGAAAATTGTAGAAAATCTGCTCAGCTGTTGCAGAGATTTACCCCTTCGTGTTCGCGAGAGGAGCATCGCGTTCGCGTAGAAGGATTGGAGGAAGTCCATAATTAAGCATTCGCGTTCGCGAGAGGGGCTTCGCATTAGCGGAGGGGTTGGGTAGTTGGTCAGTGCGTTCGCGAGATGGATCTCGCAATCACGTAGAGGAATTGGGTCAGTTGTGGTTTGAGGTCAAATGTTTATCGCGTTCGCGGCTGTCATGTCGCGTTCGCGTAGAGCAAAAATTGGTCAATGTAAGTTTGTGCTTCGCGAACGCGAGGCGTTGACTGCGTTCGCGAAGAAGGAAAATCAGACCTGGGTAGAATATTTTTAACTCGTCTTGTTCGCGAATGTGGGTCTATTTTCAACCATAGCTGCTCGTTTTTGGAGATTTTTGAAGGAGATTGAAGAGGGATTCAAGGAGAATCGTTGGGAGGTAAGATTCTTGGACTAAAAACTCGATTATTATGTGAATTCCACCTAGAAATCATGGAAACTTAAGCTAAAAATGGAAGAACTAGGGCTTGGAATTTTGGATTTTGATTTGGGATTTGAAGGGTCATTTGTGGACGAATTTTGATGTTTTTGGTATGTATGAACTCGTGGGGAGATAAGGAACCTATTGGTGTAAAAATTTCTGAGTTTCGAGAAGTGGGCCCGGGGCTCGGGTTTTGCTAATTTCGGGATTTTTGGTATTTTTCGATTGTTTTCGCTTGGGTTTTGTTCCCTTAGCATATTGTGACGTTCTCGTTCTAATTTTGGATAGATTCGATGCGCGTGGAGGCCAATTCGAAGGGCAAAGGCGTCGCGAGCTAGGGATTTAGCCGGTTCAAGGTGAGTAATGCTTGTAAATGATGTTCTGAGGGTTTGAAACCCCGGATTGTGCATCGTAGTAGTATGTTGAGGTGAGGCACATGCTCGATGACGAGCGTGGGGTCGTGTACTATTAGGGATTTGGACTTGGTCCGTCCCGATTGATGATTTACCGCGTATTTGATTTAAAATTATTTGTTATAATCGGTTATTGGGTTGAATGCCATATTTGGGCTTCGTGCCAACTACTTAAACCCTTCGGGGCTTTTATTTGATATTTCCTCACTGTTTTGACTTACTACTTGAACTCAGTCATATTAAATTTTCACTGTTTTCCTACACAGCCGTTTTTACTCAGTTTGAGATCTAAACGATATTTTAAATGATGTTTGGGCTGAGAAACACTGTTTTACTATTGCCCGAGAGGCTTGTGATGATTTTTGACTGAGTAAGGCCGAGGGCCTATATTGTGAGGAGATACTGATACTGATTGGAGGCCGAGAGCCTGAGATATGTACGCCATGAGGTGACTTAATTGATATGAGGCCGAGGGCCTAGATTTGATGCCACGAGATGGCTTGTTATTGCGCTTGGGCCGTAAGGGGCCCCTCCAGGAGTCTGCACACCCCCAGTGAGCGCGGGTACCCATTGTGATGTGAGAGTGAGCCCGAAGGGCTGTTACTGTTATGAGATGTTTCCCGAGGGGCGGTTTATGTGCCCGAGGGGCGAACTTTTATTTGTTTACTTTATCATAATTATCTGCCAATTACCTGTTTACTGGTTTAAAGAGCATTTTTCCTGATTCTTATTGGTTTTCCTGATTATAAATGATTTTACTGCTTCATTATAGATTGTCTTGTTCTTTACGTGTTTTCTTACTTTCAGTCATTATTTATATTCGTTACTCACTGAGTTGGAGTACTTACTTTACTCCCTGCACCCTGTGTGCAGATTCAGGCGTAGCTGGTTCTGCTCCAGAGTGTTGATTTCCTCCAGTTCCAGGCGGACTTCTTCGGAGATTACGAGGTAGCTGTTGACGTCCGCAGCCCCGTGTCTCTATCTCTCTGTCATTCCTGTTCTTTCCAAACAATTATAGTAGTTTATGACTTTAGCAGACTCTATTGTGGTTCATAGATGCTCGTGACTTGTGACACCCCGGTTAGGGCTGTGTCAGGTTAGATTTTCCGCATTTTTATTGATATTTCCGCTATTCAGTGTTAGTAAATCATGTTTTAGACTATTATGTGTTGGTTAACTGTTTTAAAAGATGGATTGGGTTGAACTGGATGGCCTTGTCTTCATGAGAGGCGCCATCACGACCGGGTTCGGGGTTAGGGTCGTGACAAGTTGGTATCAAAGCCTAGGTTACATAGGTCTCACGAGTCATGAGCAAGTTTAGTAGAGTCTCGTGGATCGGTACGGAGACGTTAGTATTTATCCTCGATAGGCTGCAGAACCTTTAGGAAAACTTCACATTCTTGAAATTCTTATCGTGCGAATTGTTGATCCGGGTACTAAACTTCTGTTGTTCCATTCTCTCACAGATGGTGAGGACACGCGCTACCGGACAGGAGGGACGACCACCAGTGCCACCAGCTGCGGCCACTAGAGGCCGAGGACGCGGCCGTGGTCGTGGTAGGGGTAGAGCAGCGAGGGCAGCTCCTGCAGATCCACCAGCTGCCCCAGTTCAGGACCAGGTCCCAATTGTGGACCCTCCAGCAGCACCAGCTTAGGCACCAGCTGTGCCTATTGTGATTCCGGGTCTTCAAGAGGCCTTGGCTTAGATCTTATTAGTTTGCACTGGCCTAGCTCAGGCGGTTTCAGCTACTACAGCCGCAGCTACTTCATAGGCCGGGAGAGGCAGTCAAACTCCCGCCGCCCGCACACCTGAGCAGGTCGTGCAGGGACTTCAGATGTCGGGGGCACATCCAGCCCAGCCGGTCACAGCCGTTCAGGACTATGTAGTTCCTGTCATGCCGGAGGATGAGCAACGCAGGTTGGAGAGGTTTGGGAGACTTCAGCCTCTGTCATTCAGCGGAGTAGAGGGCGAGGATGACCAGGGCTTTTTAGACAAGTGTCAGAGGATGCTTCGCACAGCTGGTATGGCTTTCACTACTTACCAGTTTTCAGGACCTGCTTTTACTTGGTGGGAGGACTTTGAGAGGCGTAGGCCTGTTGGTGCAGTACCCCTATCCTGGCAGCAGTTCTCCGTTCTCTTTCTGGAGAAGTATGTACCGCAGTCTCGTAGAGAGGAGCTGCGTAGACAGTTTGAGTGGTTGCGTCAGGGAGACATGACCGTGTCTCAATATGAGTTGAGGTTCTCTGAGTTGGCTCGTCATGCCATCTGGTTGGTCCCGACAGATCGAAAGAGGATCAGGAGGTTTGTTGATGGTCTTACTTATCAGCTCTGTATTCTTATGACCAGGGAGAGGGTGACTGGTGCTACCTTCGAGGAGGTTGTGGATATTGCCAAGGAGATTGAGTCTGTCCGTTGCCAGGAGTGAGAGGAGAGGGAGGCCAAGAGGCCTCGAGGATCTGGTAGCTACAGTGGTGGTCCATCGAGGGGCCACTTCTAGCACGGCAGAGGCCGACAATTCCGTCAGGGTCAGTCTGATCGCTCAGGTTATCGAGGAGCATCGTCGGGTTATGGTTCCCATAATTCACACCAGGGCCATTCTTTACTTAGTGCCCTCCCAGCTCAGAGCTCATCCCGTGCTCCATCTGTTCAGGGCCCTTCTACGGCGAGTGCATCTGTTGGTCACTCCAGTACGAGGGGTTCCCATCAGTCCCCTTCTCCAGCACCTAGGATTTGTTATGAGTGTGGCGAGATGGGCCACATGTGGAGGCAGTGTCCCCGCTGTGTTGCTAGTTCATCCCAGAAGAGGGGTCAGTCATCAGCTTCAGCGCCAGTTGCTCCACCACCACCCTCCCAGCCAGCTAGGGGTGGGGATCAGTCAACCAGGGGTTGCCTCAGAGGGGGAGGTCGATCAGGGGGCGGTCAGGCCCATTTCTATGCTCTTCCAGGCAGACCCGATGCCATTGCTTCTGATGCTGTCATTACAGGTATTATTTCAGTCTGCCACAGAGATGCCTCTGTACTATTTGATCCCGGTTCTACCTATTCTTATATGTCATCATACTTTGCCCACTATTTGGATACTCCTCATGAGTTTCTTGCTTTACCTGTTCATGTATCTACCCCGGTGGGTGATACTTGTCACGACCCAAACCGAAGGGCCGCGATGGGCACCCGGTGCCTTACTCAACCGAGTACCAACGTAACATATCTTTCTTATCATACTATCATGGGTAAATGAGCTAGAAAACCCTTCATGAGATAACAAGAATAAAACATA
>NW_017679663.1:0-3455 GCF_001879085.1 Nicotiana attenuata
TTTACCCAATAGTGGTATCGGGGTCAATTTCCACAGGGAGCTAGAAAGGGAGTTGGATATTTGCTTAGTCTAGAAATGCGTGTTTGCTTCTAATTGATCTTCTATCATTTTTGGGTTTTTATGATTATCAACTACAATTTAACAACTACTAATTATAACTAAATTATGCTAAGATATTAATTCTAGGTTGTATGCAAGATAGAGAAAGACACTAGGGTCGTGGCATTTACCTAGGTGGTCAACTAACGGGTAGAGACTCCTAATACAAGAATGATGATTATGGGGCTTATGCTATAACCGTTGCACGATTGCACTCACTCTCACACCTCTCGGTAGAAAGAGTAATTTTGCCCAATTGACTCTCTCGAGACCAATTGGTAGACCAACAAGCCCAAGCAACTTAGGGTTCAAGTTGGGTAATTACTCTCTTGAGGTTTAACCCGTTAATTGGGACTACCATTATCATGGGTCCATCCCAATTCCTTGTTGGGTTAATTTTGGAGTCATAGACACTCTTTCTCAAGAAGAGTCAAGACCCACTAAGCTAGACTTAGTGTTTGCAACCACCAAATCCTAGTTAAATCATAAAATTAACCCAAATAGCAAACACCCAACATCATTCAAGCATTAAACAATCACACCCATTAATTACCCAGACTAGGGTTGAGCCACAACCCTAGCTAATGAGTTTAGCTAGATATAATAGCAACAGAAATTGAAGAAGTAGTAGATAAAATCAACATATTAATTAACTAGAATGTTAATCTACAAGAATCCACGATAAAACAAGATGAAAATGCCCAAAATAGGCTAAAACTTGAGTCTCACGAATGCTGCTGCTATCTGATATCTAATTCTTAACCTAGAAATAATAAAATATTCTATTTATACTAGGCTAGAAAAACTGGACAAAATACCCCTGCGGGGCTGGCGCGGACCGCGCAGAAATGTAGCGCGGCCGCGTAGGGGTCTTGGACTTCGATCACCCACTTCTGAAGCTGGGGACGCGGACCGCGCAAAGAGGTAGCGCGGCCGCGCAGGCTAATGGGTGCGGACCATGCAACAATGAAGCGCGACCGCGTGGGCACAAGCGCTGACCGCGTAGAAAGGAGCTCGGACCGTGCATGGAAACCCTTGAAATGTATACTCTCTGAATCTCCTAGCGCGACCGCGCAACAAATCAGTGCGGTCCGTGCTAGGTCCTCTTGTCCCCACTTCAATGATTTTTGACACTTGAGCAGGTTTCACTCCGTTTTGAGCCGATTTTTGACTTTTGTCATCTTGTCGCTCAAACCTGCAATCAAGCTCACTTTGTAAGCATCCTGGGTCTATTTTATGACAATTCATACATAAAGCATAGGCAAGTATGGGCATAAAACATGTTAAAATCACAGTTATCAACTCCCCCAAACTTAAATCTTTGCTTGTCCTCAAGCAAATGAAATAAGACCCACCCCTCAAAAGGAAACATCCAAGTAATTCCAGCCTATCCTAAGGAAGCCTCATCACGCATCAATTGGGACTAACAATTGCCCTCAATACGAATGCATCATTAACACATTTTTAAACTTTTAAGAACTATAGATCAAATGTGGCACAAGAGCATCAAGGGTTGACTCATTTCATCAAGGCGCTTTTCTCAAATACCTTGGTCATTGTGGAACCCAAACTCACACATCCTCAACTCTCCCTAAGCGAACCTCACCTTTTAGAGTAATGACACACAACCCGAGGTTGATGGATTTTTCACTCATTTCTCTCACAAAGAAGGTCATAAGTCCAGCTTTAGGTACCATATGCTTGCCCCTTATGTAAGTATCCACTAATGTAAGCTTCCCTCAACTCAAGATCATATAGGGCTTTTGAGGAGTCATTGTGAAGGATTTTGGGTAAAGGTAGGATATGTTTTTGTTCATTTAGGTTCAATCTTCCCTTCAACACTTCTTTTGATTCATTTTGGCATACTTTTTGACTCATTTGAGTATTTCACTTCTTTCTAGGGGTTAAAGAGACACATTGTCACTCTTTCTTTTGCAATTCAAACCTTTCTCCTTTTTCTACTTTTACACAACCTTTTTTTCACTTTTGTTTTCTTTGAATCCCCCCCCCTTTTTGTTCTTATTCACTTTTGTATTTCTTTTTGTCTTTTTCTCTTTTTCATTGCCTCCCTTTTCTTTGCTTTTGTGCCTCTTTACCACATTGATGCCTTTCTTGTCTCTCCCCCCCAAACTTAGATATTTGCCATTACTCAAGAGAAGATTTGGGTGCCAAGAGAGGGTCTCATTGAGAACGGGTATATGCTTGTAGCTTTGGTTCATGAAAGAAGAAAGTTTAAGGCTCAAAAGGGTTGAAGTAGGGATCATTTCATTGGTAGGTCATGGAAATTGTTCAAATTTGGAAGTTCGGATCAAGGAGGGCCTATATTCACTTCTCAAGTCAAGTTTCACCTATGATTTCGCCTCAACAAACATTCAGGGCAAGTTCTAGACCATCGGCTTGGAGCGTAGACTCACAATTCGAATTCTCATCACACACACTCAAGGATTGCTAAAGACATCGAGTTGAGAGCCCACAACGACCTTAGTTCCAATTCAAGCGCACAATGGCCCCACACGACCATATGATGATTGTTTGGTCAACACAAGAGTCTCAAGGCCACAATTTTCACCATCCTAAACACAACATTATGTCTTTGACCATGGGATCAAAGGCAAATGTGTTAGGCCCAAGTGAAGCTTGCCTGAGGTCCTCTTAACTACGAAATATTGAAAATCAAAAGAAGAAAAATAAAAAACGGACTCAAACCCTTAAGAAGGTTGTCACGCCATCTATCATTGGGAAGAGCCACCCGGTTCGCACAACACACTACCCTTGGAAAGAACCGTGGCATTAAGAAAACCAAGGGCTTATTGAAAACACTAAAACCGAAACAAAAGGCTACGAGCCTCACTACTAGGCTGAAAACGAAAAATTTGAACGAAAATAGAAAAACCAAATGAATATGTACAATGGGGAGTAGAATATACAACGAGGATGAATATATACATAAGAGTCTAGAATTAGCCAAAGTTAAAAGTTATATACAGGCCAACTATTAAATCCAAAACATAGACTAAAAGTGAAATAAATATATACAGTCATCCAGTGTATCAGAATCAAAATGGTAGGGCGCACCCCCACGAATAAAAGCTGGCATTGTCCCCAATGCCAACTACCAAAATAAGCTCAAAAACAGAGTAAAAGGATATAGAAAGGCCCCTCAAGCCTAGTCCACATGCGTGGGGTCTCCTGTCGTCCCTGGATCCTATGTAGTAGCCGGGACCTCAGACTGGTCTCCGACCTGCTGCTGCTCTGCTGCTGGGACATGAGCTGGATCAAGGACAGGCTGAACCACCGGTGGAACACTGGATGTACCCTCCTGAACCTGGGCCATCTCTATCACAACTCCCTCAGTG
>NW_017679663.1:4275-11003 GCF_001879085.1 Nicotiana attenuata
TTCAGAGGAAAACCAGCCATAATAGAAGCCACTAACACTGCACGAGGAATAGGAACTGTGTGATCATGAGTGGAGGGGTCAAGCCTACTACACACGAAGGTCAACCAACCCTTTGCTTCAAAACTGAACGTGTTTCTCAGAATCTTCTCTCCTGCTTTCAACCAAACTGGGACAGTGCCCGGGGCTGCCAAGTGCTGGGCCAACCACGGGCGAACCTCTTCTTTCATTGCCAGCTTTTCTAAGTATTGGGTTTCGTCCTCTTCGTTGAACCCCAAAAATTCGTTCAGAGACTTCCCATCAAACATCACCACTTTGTCCCTCACTTGTGTCGCCTTTGAGTCTTTCACTACATGATAAACATTACAGTAAAATTCTTTCACCATATGTTCATTTGCGACTATGCAACGTTCCTTGTAGAACCCCCAACCCTCTCTAGTACGGAATTGTGCTTGCACATGTGGGTTTAGAGGAAGAAGATCAGAGTCAATAAATTGCCTCTCCGGAATCAATTTTCTTTTGGGCCACCACTCTCGAAATCTGTGGAAGGCTATTTCACTTACAAATCTATCAGCCCATGCTTCTGGTTTTCTTGTTCTCTCAACACCACCAACTTGGGGCTCACCCCCCTCACCATATCCTGCACTCTCCCCAGATAATGAAGTTGTGGGGGAGGTGGAGTATTGTGCCTCACTTCTATCTTCGGACTCATCAGACGAGTCCAAAACTACATTCACCTGTTTTTTGAGGCTTTTATCAGCTGGTCCCTTGGAGGTAGGTGAAGCTGAAGGATAGTCATGCAGTTGGAGCGAGAGAGACATGTGAGTGGGAGCAGATTCAGAAGTAATACTCCGGGATGGTGCATACTCACTCCCCGAAGAGTGGGAGGCAGCTCTATCAGCTTCCCGTATTACCTTGCGGGTCTTTTTTATATTCTCCCGAGTCTGGGAAGTGAGTTTAACAACCCGCTTTCGTTTTCCCCCTCGGGAAGAGCCACCCCTCCCGGGTTGTTGTTCTTTTCCTCCTTGTTGCTTAACCATGATCTGTAAAGAAAAGTCTAACATTGTTAGTTGAAGCATATGCAGTGAATTGGATGGTACAGGTGAAAGCATGGTTTAGAAACAGGGTTGCAGAATAGAAGGGGCGCGGACCGCGCAAAAGAGCCATGCGGACGCGCTGGGTAGCGCGGACCGCGTAAAACTGGAGCGCGGACCGCGCTTAAGATGTTCCAGAGACCCCCCTCTCTGAATCTCACCGACGTGGTCCGCACTGTTTTGGACCGCGGCCGCGCTAGGCTGGCGCGGACCGCGCAGAAGGGACGCGGCCGCGTAGGGCAAACAATGAACTGAGGGTGGGGATTTTCACTAAAGTCCAATTTATTTGTTCAAATTATGGGTCCTAATTGTCCCTACTCAGTTACTAATCAAGAAATCATGCCCATTGTTTCACATAAACACACAAAATCTACCCTAACAGGTAAAACTAAGAGAGAAAGAAGAAAATAAGAAGTTATACTAACAGGAAGCAAAATAAAATAAAATAAACTATGAATGAGATTAGTGAGGAATGTTACCAGGGGTTGTGAAAGTTTTAACTACTTGAAGCAAGTTGTTTTGATGCACAATGAAAATTTGAGAGCTCAGGTAGAAAATTGGCGAAAAGGTTAAAATGAAGCCTAGGGTCTCTATTTATAGAAAACATTGTGGGACCCATTACTTACCCACCAGCGCGGCCGCGCAGAAATAGCCGCGGACCGCTGGATTTTTAGCATCCTTAATTGCCTGAACAACCCATGCGGACCGCACTGTTTTGGTGCGCGACCGCGTGGGAAACTTCAGAGAGTATGTAATTTGGGCTTCTCCCGCGCGGACCGCACAAAAATGTGACGCGGACTGCGCAAAAAACTTCAGAGACTCAGCTCCCATTTCACCAGTTTATGCGGACCGCACTGTTTTGGTGCGCGGCCGCGTAGGCAAACTTCAGAGTCCTTAAGATTTTTGCTACTCTTGCCCTGCACTGGTCCAACATCAACCCTGCAACATCTCACAAACCATGAGTTGACAAATCCTAATCTACAACGGAAAAATAACAAGAAAGAAAAAGACATGGATTGCCTCCCAAGAAGCGCCTGATTTAACGTCGCGGCACGACGCATTTTACCACAATAACACTTCAAATGAAGGAGTGCCACCACGTGGCTGTCATCAATCTTCCCCAAGTAATGCTTCACACGATGCCCATTGACTCGGAAAACTTCACCATTTTTGTTCTTGAGATCAATAGCACCAAATAGGGTCACCCCAACAACTTCAAATGGACCACTCCACCTAGACTTGAGCTTTCCCGGGAATAACCTCAACCAGGAGTTGAAAAGAAGAACCATGTCACCCACCTTGAATTCTTTACCCCGAGCATACTTGTCATGGAGGTACTTCATCTTGTCCTTGTACAAAGACGAGCTGGAGTAAACATGAAATCTAAACTCATCAAGCTCATTCAATTGCTCCACTCGGAGATTTGCTGCAACATCCCATTCCAAGTTCAACTTCCTCACCACATAGCCTTGTGCTCAAGTTCCACTGGAAGATGGCAAGCTTTACCAAACACCAACCGATACGGGGACATACCAATTGGAGTCTTGTAAGCCGTCCGATAAGCCCAAAGAGCATCATCCAATTTCTTCGACCAATCGGTCCTATTAGCATTCACCGTTTTGGACAGAATACTCTTTATCTCCCGATTTGAGACTTCCACTTGTCCACTAGCTTGTGGATGATAGGGGGTGGTCACTTTGTGATTAACTCCATACTTAGCAAGCAATGAATCAAAAGCCTTGTTGCAAAAATGGGACCCCCCATCACTAATAATGGCCCGAGGAGTACCAAATCTCGTAAAGATACACTTTTTCAAAAATGCTACGACACTTCGGGCTTCATTGTTGGGTAGAGCCACGGCTTCCACCCATTTTGAAACATAGTCCACCGCCACGAGAATGTAAGTATTACCACAGGAGCTCACGAACGGACCCATGAAATCGATGCCCCAAACATCAAAAATATCCACCTCAAGAATTGTATTGAGGGGCATCTCATCCTTCTTGGAAATACCGCCGGCTCTTTGACATGCATCACATCTCTTCACCAATTCACTAGCATCCTTGAACAACGTAGGCCAATAGAAGCCACAACTCAAAACTTTTAAGGCTGTCCTTACCCCCCCCCCCATGATGACCACCATAGGGAGAAGAGTGACAAGCCTCCAATATGCTCATTTGTTCACTTTCCGGTACACATCTCCTTATCACTCCATCCGTGCAAATTCTAAACAAATACGAATCATCCCAATAGAAATCCAAACTATCCCGCTTGAGTTTCTTCTTTCGGTTGGAAGAGAGCTCACACGGGACATTACCAGTCACAATGAAGTTGGCGATGTCCGCGAACCATGGCATTTCACGCATAGAAACGGAAAGAAGCTGCTCGTCAGGGAACCTATCATTAATCTCAATACCATCACTTGGTCTCCTATCTTCTTCTAATCGGGACAAATGGTCTGCAACTTGATTCTCGCTTCCCTTTCTATCCACAATCTCTAAATCAAATTCCTGAAGGAGTAGCACCCATCTCATCAATCTTGCTTTTGAATCCTTCTTAGTCATCAAATACCGAAGGGCTGCATGGTCCGTGTGTATGATCACTTTGCCCCCATAAGGTAAGGTCGAAATTTCTCCATCGCGAACACAATAGCCAATAGCTCCTTTTCTGTCACTGTGTAGTTTCTCTGAGCTTCATTCATAGTCTTGCTAGCATAATACACAGGATGGAACATTTTGTTGATCCTTTGGCTTAGCACCGCCCCAACCTCTACATCACTCGCATCGCACATAAGTTCAAAAGGCAAATCCCAATTAGGTGCGGTGATTATAGGGGTTGTTGTCAACTTGTGTTTCAGTAGCTCAAAAGACTCCATGCACTTCTCATCAAAAATAAACTTGACATCCTTCTCTAACAACTTGCAAAGCGGGTTCACAATTTTTGAAAAATCTTTAATGAATCGCCGGTAGAACCCGGCATGACCAAGAAAACTCCTCATCCCTTTGACAGAAGTAGGGGGAGGGAGTCTTGAGATAACCTCTATTTTTGCCTTATCAACTTCAATTCCTTGCCTTGAGATTTTGTGACCCGATACCATTCCCTCTTGCACCATAAAGTGACATTTCTCCCAGTTGAGCACAAGGTTGGTTTCTTCACATCTTGCCAAAACCCTATCCAAGTTCACCAAAAATTCTTCAAATGAATCTCCCACCACACTGAAGTCGTCCATGAATACCTCCAAGATATCCTCCGCCATGTCGGTGAAAATTGCCATCATACATCTTTGAAAGGTCGCTGGGGCATTACATAGTCCGAATGGCATTCTCGAGAAAGCAAACGTGCCATAAGGACATGTAAAGGTTGTCTTCTCCTGATCCTCTGGGGCAATGAGAATTTGATTATACCCCGAGTAGCCATCTAGAAAACAATAAAAGGCCCGGCCCGCAAGACGATCAAGCATTTGGTCCAAGAATGGTAGAGGGAAATGATCTTTTGTTGTCACCTTGTTCAGCTTTCTATAGTCCATACACACTTTCCAACCAGTAACTGTCCGAGTAGGAATCAACTCATTGTTGGCATTGGTCACTACCGTCATTCCACCTTTCTTTGGAACACATTGGACCGGAGAGGTCCATGAACTGTCCGAGATCGGGTAAACCACACCGGCGTCAAGCCACTTGATAACCTCTTTCTTTACCACTTCTTGCATCACCTCGTTGTCTCCTTTGATATTCAAGAGATGGCCGTGCATCCTCCTCCAAGATGATCTTATGCATGCAAAATGCGGGGCTTATTCCCCTGATGTCCGCCAAAGTCCATCCTATTGCCCTTTTTCGCTTTTGGAGAACCTTCACAGTGGCCTCAACCTGCAAGTTAGTAAGGCAAGAAGAAAGAATAACTGGAAGAGTGGAATTAGATACCAAGAATTCATACCTGAGGTGTGGAGGAAGTGGTTTCAACTCCATCACCGGTGGCTCCTCAATTGATGGCTTGGTTGGCGGAGTTTTGCAATTTTCAAGATCCAAAGATAGTTTTCTAGGCTCATACGAATATGAACCCATTCCATGCAATGCATTCACGCACTCCACTCTACCGGCATCATCATTGGCATCCATGTTAAGAAGCACGGCTTCAAGAGGATCTTCAACATTAATCAAAGCACTTGTGTCATCCACTATCACCGCCGTGACAATGTCCACAAATGAACACACCTCCGTACTATTGGGTTGCCTCATTGACTTGCACACATGAAATACCACCTTCTCATCTCCCACACGAAATGTTAACTCCCCTGCTTCCACATCAACCAATGCCTTCCCCGTAGCTAGGAAAGGTCTTCCAAGAATAATAGGCACTTCAAAATCCACTTCGCAATCCAATATGACAAAGTCGGCCGGCAATATGAATTTGTCCACTCGGACAACCACATTGTCGATTATACCTAAAGGCCTCTTCATCAACCGGTCCACCATTTGAAGTCTCATTGAGGTTAGCCTAGGTTGCCCAATTCCCAAAGTCTTGAAGACTGAGTACGGCATCAAATTAATGCTAGCCCCCAAGTCACATAGGGCCTTAGCAAAATCCGCACTTCCGATAGTGCAAGGAATAGTGAAAGCTCCAGGGTCCTCTAGTTTCAGGGCCATAGAATGCACAATCGCACTAACTTGGTGCGTCATTTTTATTGTTTCACACTCCATAGAGCACTTCTTGATGACTAAATCCTTCATAAATTTTGCATACCCAGGCATTTGTTCGAGTGCCTCCACTAAAGGAACATTGATAGTGAGGCTCTTCATCATGTCTATGAATTTCTTGAACTGATTGTCGTTCTTTTGCTTTGCTAACCGCTGAGGATATGGTGGAGGTGGTCTAGGCAAGGGTGACTTTGCCTTGGGCACCGCCGGCTCGGGTATATCAATAATGTGTTCCCTAGACGGGTTCACGGTATCTTGAGTCTCTACCCCGGCCTCATCATCAATATCAATCCGCACATCATTTGTCACTATTGGTTCAACCACATTGTCAACATTCAAAGGCGCATCATCATCATGCAACTCAATTTCATCATTCACAACTTGATTCTCAATCGAGGCATGCACATCACCGCCTCTTCCACTCCTAGTTGTGACCGCCATCACATGATTGTTACCCCCTTTCAGGTTCACTACCGAATCACTTGGTAGCGCACCTTTTGGGCGGGTATTTAAAGCTTGAGAGATTTGTCCTATTTGCACCTCTAGGTTCCGGATAGATGTGTTATGCGAAGCCAATTGTGCGTCAGAATCTTGGTTCTTTTTCATCATCTGCTCGAACATCATTTCTATCTGTCCCATATCACTTTCCGAAGAACTAGGCCCTTGTGACTGAAAGGGGGGTGGATTGTTTGGTTGTTGGAACATGGGGGCCTTTGAAAGCCTTGCCCCTACCACCATTATTCCACCATCCTTGATTGCTATTATTGTTGTTCCAATTGTTGTTGTTCCCGTTCCAATTGCCTTGGTTATTACCTTGATTACCCCAATTGTTGTTCTGATTGTTATTGTTCCAATTGTTACCACCTTGTTGTTGATTATTGTTATTCCAATTGCCGCCTCCTTGTTGATTGCCCCAATTGCCTTGGGGGTGCCATTCTTGATT
>NW_017679663.1:11453-13164 GCF_001879085.1 Nicotiana attenuata
GGAGGAAAGGCAATCGGATAAATGTGCAGATTTGGGTTGATGGAGTAATGAGATTTGGTATTTGCGAGCGTGGTAGAGTTTTCTTCTATGATGAGGTGTAGTTGTCCCTATTGAATGTACTAAATTCGCCGGTGTTATGATCTTCTACAATTCGCCTTTGGGGCAAGATATTGTGAAGTAGCATTGAAGATGCGGCTGTTAAGTATCGCGGGGTGCGGTGGTGCAGGATTCAATCAGTGTTCCTAATATCGACGGTTCGAGGAAAAATGATCTTCGGAAAGGTTTAAAGTTAGCAACAGTTGTGGGTTCAAATTCCATGAAGATAGATTTTATTTAAGGCAACAATTGAGCAGCAAAGGATAAGGAAGGACATGTGGGGAGTATCAGGCGGTGGTTAAAATTTCTAGAAGCCCAGGTATAAGAAGCAAAGGTCGAGTAGTCGACTAGAGGGGTGAGTTTCGCCAAAGTGGGAGAGTACGGAGTGATTTGGGAATTTTAGTGTTTGGTGATTAGGGCCTACGGATTTATTTGGAGTATGGGCTATTAGGCGGCAGGAGATTCGATATAACAGAAAGAAGCTGCTTGAAATGAAGAAGGATACAACCGAACTTTGAATTGGAAGGATGTTGTCGCGCACTTAATTGATGTCCACGAGAGGTAAATGGACTTGTGCAGCTAGAGAGTGAGCTTGGACTCAGGATGGGTCATTAATGTCGTGGGGATTGCGAATCTCGCAGCGGACTCAACCTTAGGAAGAGTGGGCGCTAATGCTTTTACCCAATAGTGGTATCGGGGTCAATTTCCACAGGGAGCTAGAAAGGGGGTTGGATATTTGCTTAGTCTAGAAATGCGTGTTTGCTTCTAATTGATCTTCTATCATTTTTGGGTTTTTTTGATTATCAACTACAATTTAACAACTACTAATTATAACTAAATTATGCTAAGATATTAATTCTAGGTTGTATGCAAGATAGAGAAAGGCACTAGGGTCGTGGCATTTACCTAGGTGGTCAACTAACGGGTAGAGATTCCTAATACAAGAATGATGATTATGGGGCTTATGCTATAACCGTTGCACGATTGCACTCACTCTCACACCTCTCGGTAGAAAGAGTGATTTTGCCCAATTGACTCTCTCGAGACCAATTGGGTAGGCTAACAAGCCCAAGCAACTTAGGGTTCAAGTTGGGTAATTACTCTCTCGAGGTTTTACCCGTTAATTGGGACTACCATTCTCATGGGTCCATCCCAATTCCTTGTTGGGTTAATTTTGGAGTCATAGACACTCTTTCTCAAGAAGAGTCAAGACCCACTAAGCTAGACTTAGTGTTTGCAACCACCAAATCCTAGTTAAAACATAAAATTAACCCAAATATCAAACACCCAACATCATTCAAGTATTAAACAATCACACCCATTAATTACCCACACTAGGGTTGAGCCACAACCCTAGCTAATGGGTTTAGCTAGCCATAATGGCAACAAAAATTGAAGAAATAGTAGATAAAATCAACATATTAATTAACTAGAATGTTAATCTACAAGAATCCATGATAAAGCAAGATGAAAATGCCCAAAATAGGCAAAAACTTGAGCCTCACGAGTGCTGCTGCTATCTGATGTCTAAAACTTCACCTAGAAATAATAAAATATTCTATTTATACTATGCTAGAAAGACTGGACAAAAATACCCCTGCGGGGCTGGGGGGGG
>NW_017679663.1:13179-16063 GCF_001879085.1 Nicotiana attenuata
GGCTGGCGCGGACCGCGCAGAAATGCAGCGCGGCCGCGTAGGGGTCTTGGCCTTCGATCATTCACTTCTGAAGCTGGGGACGCAGACCGCACAAAGAGTCTGCGCGGCCGCGCAGGCTAATGGGCGCGGACCGCACAACAATGCAGCGCGACCGCGTGGACTCCAGCGCTGACCGCGTAGAAAAGAGAGCTGACCGCGCATGAAAACCCCTGAAATGGATGCTCTCTGAGTCTCCTAGCGCGGCCGCAACAAATCAGTGCGGTCCGCGCTAGGTCCTTTTGTCCCTACTTCAATGAATTTTGACACTTGAGCAGGTTTCACTCCGTTTCGAGCTGAGTTTTGACCTTTGTCATCTTGTCGCTCAAACCTGCAATCAAGCGCACTTTGTAAGCATTCTGGGTCTATTTTATGACAATTCATACATAAAGCATAGGCAAGTACAGGCATAAAACGTGTTAAAATCACAGTTATCAGATGAGAACCAAACAAAAACATGATGTAGATGCTGGAGAAACTTCTACACCAGGCAAACAGTCAAACGAAATGGAAAAGAGATTTTGGTAGACGACGACTTTGTAGAAGAGGTCCCTAATCCTAGTATTTCAAATTCTATGGAAGTCTGATTTTACAGTAATATCTATAAAATTCCTACATTTATCTACAAATAAACTACACATCAGTTTTAGAATGTATGAAGCAATATTGTTTTTATGATTATCTATAAAATTACTACATTTATACTACAATTAAACTACAATCTATGATGAAAAAATGTTGACTACAAAATTTTTCTCTTCATCTACAAATTTTTTACAAAAATTCTACAAATATACTACAAATCAGTTTAAGTATGTATAAAGCAATATTATTTGTAAGGGTATCTACATAATTACTACATTTATACTACAATTAAACTACAATCTATGTTGAAAAAATGTTGACTACAAAATTTTTCTCTTCATCTACAAATTTTCTACAAAAATTCTACAAATATACTACAAATCAGTTTAAGTATGTATAAAGCAGTATTATTTGTAAGGGTATCTACATAATTACTACATTTATACTACAATTAAACTACAATCTAAGTGGAAAAAAATATCGACTATAAAATTTTCTCTTCATCTACAATTTGTCGTTGCTGAGGTATTGTTCAATATTTTGTCGCCTTTTTGATTTTTTGGATTAAGAAAAAAAGACGAAGAACAGAGTATCGGCAGAATTGATTTCTACAATTTGACTTGAATTTGTTGAATATTTTGTCGCTTTTTTGATCAGTGGATTGAGGAAAAAAGTCGACGAACTGAGCTTTTGCAGAACTGATTTCTACAATTTGATTCGAATTTGTTGACGATTTTGTCTTTTTTTGATTTGTGGCTTAAGGAAAAATATCGAAGAACAGAGTTTTTGCAGAAAAGAGTCTATGTAATTTGATTTTAAATTGAAGATAAAGGATTTCCGTTTCAAATTTGATCTGAAGGTCGCTAAATCAATTAGAATATTCTGTTCCTGATTTGTAGCGCGCCTAATTAGGAAGATTCAGCTACTAATAATTAGTATTTAATGAATGGTATAATAATTGTAGAAAAAGTGTGAACATGGCGGGTAAATTAGAAACTATACACATATTTAGTAATAAAGTTTCATATATGATATAGGAAGGAAAAAATCCCTATAAATATTATAAGCCCATAAATTTTTACCAGAAACAAATTTTGAATAGTTGTTTTTAAAAATTTCATACCGTGACAAATTACGTCGCATAAACATATACAATACAAGTAGCACTAAGCTTATGGATTAGGCCACAGGATGCTTCTTTTCTCCATCCCAGAAGGCTCCTATGAAACCTCTTCTCATCTCAATGGAGTCTCAAATTTCCGACCTTTATAACAATCCTCCGCACACTCTTTTTTCCACTCATCTCAATTAGATTCTTCAAGTCTGTTTCCCTCGTCTCATTGGAATATCAAAAATGGCATCACCACAAGAGAATTGCACTACGTTTGATATGATTATGGAATATTACTGCTCCGAAACTAGCACCCTTTATTCCCAAAGCTCCTCCTCTTCTGAACCAAGTCTCAACTATGCCAACACAGCACAAAGTTCCTCAAGCTTCTTTGACAATTCAGAAACAGAGTTGGACTGCTTTGAGTTTGAGACAAAACCACCCGCTTGTATTAGTTCAAATTATCCGAAGCAAACAAACTTCAAAGAACGAAGGCCTTCTCTGAACATAGCAATACCAGTGAAGCAGCGGGCGGTTGTTCAGAAAGTGGAACTAGTTCCAAGCGAGAAGAAGCATTACAGAGGAGTTAGACAAAGGCCATGGGGAAAGTTCGCAGCAGAAATTCGTGACCCGAACCGAAAGGGGACTCGGGTTTGGTTAGGAACCTTTGACACTGCCATAGAGGCAGCTAAGGCATATTATAGGGCGGCGTTTAAGCTTAGAGGCAGCAAAGCAATAGTGAACTTCCCTCTCGAAGTTGCAAACTTTAAGCAACTAGTTATCAACAATGAGATTCAGCCATTGGTGAACTCAAGCAGGAAAAGGGTGAGAGGAACAGACAATGAGGAGCAACTAGTTATCAACAAGGAAATGAAAATAGAAGAAGAAAGAGTCCCTACGGCGGCGGATCCATTAACGCCGACAAGTTGGTCGGCGATTTGGGACAGTGGAGATGCGAAGGGTATTTTTGAGGTGCCGCCGCTTTCCCCATTGTCTCCACATAAGGCCTATTCTCAGCTTGTCATTATATAATCAAAAGGACAACAGTATATATATATATATATATATATATATATATATATATATATATATATATATATATATATATATATATATATATATATATAGATAGATATGCACCTGTACGTAAGT
>NW_017679664.1:0-16059 GCF_001879085.1 Nicotiana attenuata
TACTTCTATACTACTTGTTTCCTTCTAGCAGGCAACACTATATGTATATGTATATGTATATATATATATATAGTTTGCTGCAAATCATCAAATGAAGAGACAAAATTTCAATCATGAATATAATATTTAGGACACAATCAATACCTGTCTTGTTCACACTGCCTTCTTGTGTTTTTTCAACAGACAATTCAGCTAACATATTGCTTGCATCATTTTCTTTATCTTCCTACTGCACATTTTCTTTATCTTGCAATTGTTCTCCATGTTCTTCAGTTGTAAGTTCACAAGATTCTGCAAAATATTTACAAGAGCTAACACAATTAGTACTTGTTACTAATCTTTGATTAAAATAAACATGTATAAAATTTAAAAAAAACACTGTCTAACCGTTTGCAATAGTCAAGATCATCCCAATTAAATCATTATCTTCACTAGCAATTTCTTGGGTTCGAATATTGTCGGTAAGAGAGGGAGGTGTAGAGAGATCACATGTTCCATATATGCATTTGGAAACAATCTCACTTCTGCTTGTTCCTTCGGTATTTTCTACGTCTTGAGATTGTACTCCACTTATCACGACCCAAAGTCCACTAAGGGTCGTGATGGCGCCGGACACTGCTGTCAGGCAAGACAACCAAATTACTTAATCAAATTCTCGTTTTATTACTTTTGAAAATCTAGGATTTTCCTTCAATTTTAGCAATTTAAAAGATAATTGTCTCAAATCAAATTTAAATAATAAGCAGTTCAATACAAAATACTTCAAACCATCACAGAACCCGGTATCACAAGTGCATGAGCATCTACTGATAAGGAAATAAAATACAACATCCGTCCGGAATACAGTGGACAGGAAATAAATACAACATACTGAAAAGGACTATGCCAACTGCGGGCCGCCTCGAATCATGCAACTCACCTAGTCCCCAAAACATCCGCGCTGCTACGCCCAGTAGGCCGCTAGAGTTACATATACCTGTGCAACAAAAATGCACAGAAGTGTAGTATGAGTACGTAAACAACGTGTACTCAATGAGTATCCCGCCTAATCTCGAAGAAGTAGAGACGAGATAGTCGACTTCGACACATACTAGTGGTCCAATAGTGAGGTCAGTAATACATTAAATTATGGATTTCTATAAACAAGATTTTAGTCCAAATAGGACCATTTTTCTTTTTCCATGTGAGCAAATGAAGCACTTTTACTTATTACGAGAGACCAAGCTAACATTATTTATGATTTTGGGGTAACGATTGGAACTTTAAGAGATGACGAAAAATTACTATAATTTTTCGTTCCCTCAAAACTTTAAACTAGATAACAAATTAAATGGGAGTAGACAGAGAATCCCAAGAAGCTCCTTTTGATTTGTGACATGGCTTGATTGTTAGAAAAGTTCTTATTATAGCCACTATGGTTGTCAATATCATGTCGTTTTGGTGTACCCGAAAAAATTGAAATTATGTCATTTTGGTTATATCCACATTCACGCTCATGCTACATATAGGCCATGTCCGTATCCATAGACTACATATTGAAAGACAATAAGGCATATGTCTTTAGGCCNTAGCATGCATTTCGACAATTCAATAGCTCGAATTACCCCTTATGTTTCTTTCCCGTAGCTGAAATAACCCATCAATATGCTAATCACCGGAAACCTCGCAAGTAATTAACCATGCAACCCCATCATAGGCGGTGGGACTCTCCCACTTAGCTCGAAGCCACTATTACACAACTCTGGAACTCACCGGAATTCTCTATCTCTTATTGACATAACCTTGCGCAATCAACAGCCTAAATTTTCGGATTCTTTCTGTAAAACCCCATTCTTTTATACTCTGATTCACCAACTACATTAAAACGACCGATCTCTTTTCTACATAACCGATAAAATTCTTCACAGAACCTCGCCAACCACGCGACTGCTAACCTCCTCGCTTGGGTAACCCACCTATAGAAGACTCTCCCTGGCATCTTCCAACACTACTGCACAGGGTACAATCACTATGACATCAATGACCCTTCCTGAGTCTGAACTCACTCTCCAGCTGCACAAGTCCATTCACCCCTCGCGGACATCAATTAAATGTGCGGCAACATTCTTCCAATTCAAAGTTATGTTGTATCCTTCTTTATTCAAGCAGCTCCTTCCCGTTATATCAAGTCTCCTGCCGCATGATAGCCCATACTTCTAATTAATCCGCAGGCTTCAATCGCCAGTCGCTACAATCCCAATTCATTCCAAACTTTCCTTAAGGTGCGTAATCATCCTACCACTAAGCCCATATGCAACATCCGCCACTCTCCCACTTTGGGCAAACTCACTTCTTTAATCAAGTACTTGACCTTTGCTTCACACACCTAGCCTTCTAGGAATTTTAGTCACCGTCTGACATTTTCCTCTCATCCTTCTTCATCCTTGGCTACTCAGTTATTGCCTTAATAAAACCTACCTTCGTAGCACTTGAATCCCCAAATCGCTACTAACCTTAAATTTGAGATCATCTCTCTCGAGCTGCCACTATTATAAATGCTGATTCAACCCTGAACTATCCTACCTCGCGACATCTAACAGTCGCTTCTTTAATACTGACCTACAATTCCTGCTCCAAAGGCAAATTGTAGAAGTTCATAACACCGGCGAGCTTAGTACGCTCAATTAGGAAAACTACACCCCATCATAGAAGAAATTCTCACCACGCTTGCAATTACCAAGTCTCATTACTTCCCCAGCCCATATCTGACCATCCTTAGCCCGATTGCCTTCCCCCTGCCGGGAATAAAATACTGAATTCTCTAGATTATGCACTGAGTCAACCTCCCTTCAAGTCATTCACTGCCCCGACACGTGGGCAACATCCTACCAACATATCACTACTGCTGGACAATCGTTCATAAGAATCATGGCAACTTGTGCCTAGCCTCAGAGCCCTCAGAAGTACTGCTACTGAGCTAAAACAACAAAATATTCTTCCATAAAGCGACGATAATAATCCGATCAACTATACCAGGAGAAACATCCTGCATCACATCTTGTAATACCATCATAGCTCTTCAATTCTCGATTTATAACAAACGCTTTGCGTTGCATAAGGTTGAGTAGGAAAGGGACAAAGGCATAAGCCTTACAGGAATCAAATCGCACGATAAGGAATCAAGAAGGGAAGTACTCCTAACAGTCCTGCAACCTCCCGAGGATAAGTACAGACGTCTCCGTACCGATCCGCGAGACTCTACTAGACTTGCTCATGACTCGTGAGACCCTAGGAACCTAGTGCTCTGATACCATGTTGTCACGACCCAAAATCCACTAAGGGTCGTGATGGCGCCGGACACTGCTGTCAGGCAAGCCAACCAAATCACTTAATCAAATTCTCGTTTTTAACAATCTTGAAAACTAAGATTTTCCTTCAATTTTCCATAAATAAAGGATAACTGCTTCAATTCAAATTAAGTAATAAGCAATTAATACAAAATATTTCAAACCATCCCATAACCCGGTGTCACAAGTGCATGAGCATCTACTGTCAAGAAAATAAATATAGCATCCGTCCGGAATACAATGGACAGGAAGTAAATATAGTGTACTGAAGAGGGCTACACTAGCTGCGGGCCGCCTCGAATAATGCAACTTACCTAGCCCCAAATCCATCCGTGCTGCTGCGCCCATTGGGCTGCTAGAAATAAATATACCTATGTAACAAAAATGCACAGAAGTGTAGTATGAGTACGTAAAAAACGTGTACTCAATGAGTATCCTGCCTAATCTCGAAGAAGTAGAGACGAGATGGTCAGCTTGGACACTTACTAGAGGTCATTTGACAATATACTAAAAATGTGAGGAAATCATGGATTCATATAGCAGTTTTAATTCACGAAGCTAGAAAAAAGATAAACACCTTCAACCAATAATCAAGGGTTTTCAAGGTTTACTCTTTATTATCTTATTAATTCATATCAAGCCACAAAGAGCAAACTTCACATTTAATGTCCTCAAGCATCAATTAACATGCGCAAATAACACCGAGGTGACGGCCCGATCCAACAGAAATAAACTGTGCACTTGCCGAGGGTCGACGGCGCGCCTATAGATGCATCTATTTAATCTGCTGAGGCATTCGGCCCGTTCCGAAAAAACACATAGAGACATTCGGTCAGGAAGCCAACATGGGCAATTATTCAAAGAAGAACAAATTCTCTTTTAACGAATTACAAAAATGAGGTTTAGATCTTATTAGGAATTCATTTACCATTTGATGTGGTTTAAGCAATTCAACTGTCCATAAGATTACAAATATTCAAAATGTAGCATGCTTTTGGGTCCTAGACTACCCGGACAATAGCATAATAGTAGTTACGCACGGACTCTCGTCACCTCGTGCGTACGCAGCCCCCACAAATAGGAGCACATAACCAATTAACTCACCTATGGGGACAATTCCCTCTTACATGGTTAGAAAGGAGACTCACCTCGCTCCGAAGACTCATAACCGGCATTCTACATTCCTCCGAAGACTTGTACCAACGCACAACGCTCCAAAACTAGCCAATGATTATACAAATCCATTAATATATGCTCAATTAAACTTTACAACCCCATTTGTAACAATTCATAACCCCGAACGAAAAGTTGCCCAAAACGCCCTCGGGCCCACGTGCCCGGAATCCGAAATTTTTCGAAGATATACTCTACCCATAGCTTCACTAGCTCAAACATATAATTTACTCCTAATTCTATGCTCAAATTCGTGGTAAAAATCCAATTTATCAAGTTTCTAGGTTTTCTTCCAAAAATCCCAATTTTCCCACAATTTTTACGTCTAATTCCATGATATAATCTTGTATGTAACTTCGAAATGAGTGGGAATAAGTTACCTTAACATAGGTGATGAAATCCCTCTTTGAAGCTGTCCAAAAATCGCCCCAAGCCATGAAAATTATGAGAGAAATGGCCAAAATTTAAAATAACCTTCTGCCTACAGGGATTTTCGCACCTGCGGTCCCTTGACCGCTTCTGCGGTTCCGCAGGTGCGGACCAATCACCGCTTCTGCGGTCCGCCCAAGGCTGCCCTTTTTCCGCTTCTGCGATACGCCCTCCGCAGATGCGGTCCCGCTTCTGCGGAAATTTACCGCATCTGCGGTCCACTCTGAGCCGACCCAAATACGCTTTTGCGACCACTTCTCCGCAGATGCGGTCCCGCTTCTGCAGAACCTTGACCGCATCTGCGGTCCTCCAGCCCTTGACCAAAAAATTCGCACCTACGCCTTCTTAGCCGCTTCTGCGGCACCGCACCTGCGGCCCCCTTTCCGCAGGTGCGGTTATGACAGCAACCAGTAGTCCTCAACCTTCCAAAAATCCCATTTTTCGATCCGTTAACCATTCGGAATCCACCCAAGGCCCCCGGGACCTCAACTAAACCTACCAACCAATCCCAAAACACATTACGGACTCGCTCGAGGCCTCAAATCACATCAAACAACGCTAAAATCGTGAATCGACCTCCAATCCAAACTAAATGAACTTCAAAAATTCACACTTCTATTTTCGATGTTTAGACCTATCAAATCACGTCCGATTGACCTCAAATTTTGCGTACAAGTCATATTTGACATTACGGACCTATTGCAACTTCCGGAATCGGATTCCAACCCCGATATCAAAAAGTTCACTTCCGGTCAAACTTCTCAAAAACCTTCAAATTTCTATCTTTAGCCAAATGGCTCCAAAATGACCTACGAACCTCCAAATTCACTTTCGATTGCGCTCCCAACTCCAGAATCACCATACGGAGCTATTCTCAGACTTAGAATCCCAAACGGACATCGATAACACTGAAATGCACTTCAAGCCAAACTTAAGAAATTCCTTCAAAAATGCTAACTCCCACAATAGGCGCCAAACGCTCCCGGGTTATCCAAAACCCGCACTGGGCATACGCCCAAGTCCGAAATCATCATACGAACCTGCTGGTACCTTCAGATCCCAATTCTGAGATCGTTTACTCAAAATTCCAATCCTAGTTCATTCTTTCAACTTTAAGCTTTTGAAATGAGAATTCTCTTTCCGAATCAACTCTGAACTTCCCAGAACTTAATTCCTACCACGCGTACAAGTCATAACACCTGAAATGAAGCTGCTCATGGCCTCAGGCTGCTGAACGGAGCGCTAGAACTCAAAACGACCGGTCGGGTAGTTACATTCTCTCCCACTTAAACATACGTTCGTCCTCGAACGTGCTGACAACTACACTGAAGTAGCCTGAAATCACTAGTTAACTTCCCATGCACCTTCCCGTGCTACCACAACTCAGTTGAGCATATTAGCTCGATCAATTCTGAATATATTCTCTTTTATTCGAGCAGATACCCCTTTAAGCCCAATTCCAGCATCCGAAATTCTCTGCCAAACCTGTTTCCAACATAGGATCGCCATATCAATCACCACACGCTGTACCCAAATGTGACTGCATAACTTGCTGAACTCACACCTTGCATCATTTTACTCACAGGACCACAATAACATTTATCTGACCAACTTAGTCCAAATCCCACTAATCTAATGCTTCAATTGCACCCCATGACATACACAGGTCTTACCCCAACCTTTACAATACAGCCACAACGGAAGAGATGTGCGGAAATTCATAATCAACTGCCGAGTCAACCAATCACTGAGTCTATACTTCAGATAATAAACATTACCATATTCTGACCCAAATAATGACATTTACTCCTTAATATATTCCATACAGCCAGATTACACTGATCCTGAATCCAATGATCTCATCTCACCCAGTACGAACTGCTCAGGCAATAAGCCACCCCGAACATAATCAAGTCACATATGATGCCGCAATGTGCCAATGGGCTACCAATTCGAACACGATATAAAAGGAAGACGAACTCTGGAAGGAATTACCTAACTCCTGCACTAATACGGACTTTCCTTAGAAAATAGGAAACAGGACATACAAAAATAACATATAGAAGGCCATACTTAACATCACACTGTTGCGGCGCGCAACCCGATCCAAATAACATAGATCTCGCATAAGGATATTGCACATCGAGCTAATTTTGCTCATAATACGTCATTTCCACACGGATCCTCAACACATAAATAATTCCTCCAGCCGCCTCACAACTCACACGGCGCAACGTATCACTACACGAAATATCTGACAGCGAAATAACACCCTGACTACCCCTCCACAAGGTACACATTACTGAAATGAGCACAACTGGCCTGACATAGAGCCCACATTCATATTTATATTCATCCACCGACCTCAAGTCGATCCCGATCATATCAACTAAACCAATAACCTTTCGAAGGTCCATACTAGCTCCTCTTTCCTCATAAGACATAGGAACAACCCTCATAACCGGACCGAACCTCCATAGTACAACCCAATAAACAGAGTGCCCTCTAGGCACAATTCCCAAATCAATGATATTACCACAATCCTCATACTTGGCTTAAATCTTTAATCAATCAAGTGACTACATGCCACATTTATACAATCTTCCTGTGGGACACACTCCCACAACCTACCATAACAAATAACTGGGTCTTACCTCCAAACCACCGGCCGCACTAACGCTAAAAAGCGATCAAGAATAATTAACCGGGATGCAAAGCCCCTTTTTACAAGACACCGATCTCAGGTGACGCTGATGACAAAAATATCTTACCTTGAACATCGAAATTCCTTTCCTGCTCCTCTGAGCTTGTGACCTCCTTGTCAACACCAAACTGCTACCTTGCTCTTCACTGCAAATTCCCTACCACTCATTGCACTAAACATGTCAATATACGATAGAACTCGTCTTTTCATCATAGCTTCGGAACCACTAATAGGTTAACACTTCATCATATAAAAACTTTTCACTTAACTCATTTCAGGAGATCCATAGTATCACACCGGTGAATTCTCATAATCGTAGAATACGCAAACTTCCAAGTAGTGGTCTAAGCCACTATAGCCCCTTCCGAAATCTGCTTCCACATAACGAGCCCCAACATAAGAATGTTTCTGAATAATATCAATTACGGTGGCTGTCAAGCCTCATACGCACCGCCACAGATCACTTGCACAACTTAATCACGCCGAAAGAGCTGATCACTAAAACCAATATGCCAAATTCAATTATGGCCAATCAATCTACCTTCTTCCCATTTATCCTTGATTGCCTTATAGATAATACTAACTCTATCCAACACATATCATACTCCATCTGTACTCATCTCGAGTGACCTTGAATCACGAAACTATGTTGTCCGAAATCCCATGAACCATTTCATACCTTCCTTTTGCGCACATTCGCACTCCCAACTGATATGCCCATTCTGCTAATCCTTCTACGAACCCGAAGTCCTTTCTCATCTTTCTCTCAAGAGTTACACTGTGAGTCAATCATCATAGAACGTTCTGGGCCTCCACTCGTAAGCTGCTGCAAAAGCTTGATTCTTAACTGTACTTATAGGCTCGAAATCATTAGGCACCATGCTTTACTTCTTTTGAATCAATTAGGGAGAGCCACCCGCTCTGACTTGGTCCCGAATATAATCAACTTCGTAAATTTTATAACGCGTGAACACCCTCTTGAAGAGGCACCCGGCGGAATCACTTCCCTTGAAACTCGCATTTATGTAAGGCATACTCCTGAATCTTTCCCCAAGTCTGAACATGAGCCAATAAGGCCAACCATAGCATGCAGTTCGACCATTCAATAGCTCGAATTACCACTTATTTCCCTTCCCGTAGCTGAAATAACCCATCAATATGCTAATCACCGGAAACCTCGCAAGTAATTAACCATGCACCCCATCATAGGCGGTGGGACTCTCCCACTTAGCTCGAAGCCACTATTAACAGCTCTGGAACTCACCGGAATTCTCTATCTCTTATTGACATAACCTTGCGCAATCAACCGCCTAAATTTTCGAATTCTTCATGTAAAACCCCCTTTTTATACTCTGAATCGTCAGCCACATTCGCACAACCAATCTCTTCGCTGAATAACCGATATAATTCTTCCTAAAAGCCTCGCTGACCACGCGACCGCTAACCTGTTCACAGGGAATAACCCACTTGTGGAACTCGCTCCCCGACATCTTCCAATGCTACTGCGCGGGGGTACAATTACTACGACATCAATAACCCATCCTGAGTTCGAGCTTACTCTCTAGCTACACAAGTTAATCCACCCCCCGTGGACATCAATTAAATGCGCGACAATACTCCTCCAATCCCAAGTTATGTTGTATCCTTCTCCATTCACGAAGCTCCGTCTTGTTATATCAAATCTCCTGCCGCACGATAGCCCATGCTTCTAATTAATCCGTAGGCTTTAATCGCCAGCCACTATAATCCCAAATCATTCCGAACTTTCCTTAAGGTGCGTAATCATCCTACCACCAAGCTCATATGCAGCATCCGCCGCTCTCCCACTTTGGGAAAACTCACTTCTTTAATCAGCTACCTGACCTTTGCTTCATACACCTGGCCTTTTAGAAGTTTAAAACTCCGCTTGACACTTCCCGCATGCATTTCTCATCTCTTGCTGCTCGGTTGTTGCCTTAATAAATCTATCTCCATAGCACCTGAGTCCACCAATCGCTACTGACTTTAAACCTTTTCGAAGGTCATCTTTCTCGAACCGCCAACATTAGAAATACTGATTCAATCCGGAACCACCGCACCCTGCAATATCTGATAGTTGCATCTCCGATACTATTTCACAATATCTTGCCCCAAGGGCGAATTGTAGAAGATCATAACACCGATAAACTTAATACGTCCAATTAGGACAACAACACCCCAGAATAGAAGAGAACCCCTCCACGTTTGCAATTACCATGTCTCATTGCTTCCACCAGTCCGCATCCGACCATCCTTAGTCCGATTACCTTCCCCCCTGCCAGGAATAAAATACTGAATCTCTTGATTATGCACTGAGTAAACCTCCCTTGAAATCATTCACTGCCCTGACACATGGGCAACACCCTACCGTCATATTACTACTGCAGAATAGTCATTCATAAGCATTGTGGAAACTTGTGCCTAGCCTCAAAGCCCTCGAAAATACCAATACTGGGCTGAAACAATAAAATATTCTTCCATAAGGCAACGACAATAATCTGATCAGCTATACCGGGAGAAACATCCCGTATCACATCTGTAATATCATTACGGTTCTTCAATTTTCGATTTACATCAAACGTTTCGCGTCGCATAAGATTGAGTAAGAAAGAAAAAAAGGCATAAGCCTCAAATGAAGTCAAATCGCACGATAAGGAATCAAGAAGGGAAGTACTCCTAATAGTCCCGCAGCCTCCCGAGGATAAGTACAGACGTCTCCGTACCGATCCGCGAGACTCTACTAGACTTGTTCATGACTCGTGAGACCCTAGGAACCTAGTGCTCTGATACCATGTTGTCACGACCCAAAAACCACTACGGGTTGTGATGGCGTCGAACACGCTGTCAGGCAAGCCAACTAAATTATCAATTAAATTCTCTTTTAATACCTTTGGAAAATCTAGGGTTTTTCCTTCCATTTTTCATAAATAAAACAATCTCTGCTTCAATTCAAATTAAGAAATAACTATTAGTACACATCTTTCGAAAATAATCCCAGAACCCGGTGTCACAAGTGCATGAGCGTCTATTAATGAGGAAAATAAAATACAACATCTATCCGAAATACAGTGGACAGGGAATAAATATAAAAGTGCTGAAAGGAACTACACTAGCTGCGGGTCGCCTCGAACAATGCAGCTCACCTAGTCCCAGAGTCATCCGCGCCGCTACACCTAGTAAGCCACTAAAGTTACTTATACCTGTGCAACAAAAGTGCACAGAAGTGTAGTATGAGTACGTAATCAATGTGTACTCAGCAAGTATCCCGTCTAATCTCGAAGAAGTAGAGACGAGATGGTGAACTTTGACACTCACTAGTGGTCCAATAATAATATACTAAATGTGTGAGGAAATCAAGGATTTAATAAGACAGTACTAACTCACAAAGCTGGAAAACAAGCAATACACCTTCAACAAATAATAAAGGATTTTCAAGGTTTACTTTTCTTTATCTTATCAATTTACAGCAAGCCGTGAAGGGCAATATCATCATTTAAAATTTCACGTGCATCAATATATATAAAAATATCATGTGCAAATCATGCCGAGGCGACGGCCCGGTCCAACAGAAAAGAAATGTGCACTTGCCGAGGGTCGACGGCGCGCCTATAGATGCATCTATTACCCCGCTCGCGAAATAATCTGTGACGCGGTCAACATAAAATAAACACATACACTGCTCGCGAATCATATATGTGACGCAGGTACACAGAGAGATACATGCTCAATCAATCAAGTAAGAACTTATCAGGGAATATTTATCAAAAATATATCAAATTCTCCTTTAACAAATTTTAAGAAGTAAAGTTTAATCCCTTTAGAAATTCATTTACAAATTCCATTTGATTTAAGCAATTCAAGCTACTATAGGGCTTACAAATAATCCAAGTATAACATGCTTTTGGGTCCTAACTACCTGGACAATAGCATAATAGTAGCTACGCGCGGACTCTCGTCACCTCGTGCATACGTAGCCCCCACAAATAGGAGCACATAACCAATTTACTCACCTATCGGGACAATTCCCTCTTACAAGGTTAGAATTGAGACTCACCTCGCACTGAAGACTCATAACCGGCATTCTACATCCCTCCGAAGACTTGCACCAATGCACAATGCTCCAAAACTAGCCAATAATTATACAAATCCATTAATATATGCTCAATTGAGCTTTACGACCCAATTTGTAACAATTCCTAACCGCAAATGAAAGGTTGATAAAAATGCACTTGGGCCCAAGTGCCCGGAATCCGAAATTTTTCGAAGATAAATTTTACCCATAAACTCACGAACTCAAATATATGGTTTTCTCTAAATTCCATACCCAAAATCGTGGCAAAATTCCAAGCTTACTAATTTTCTAGGTTTTCCAACAAAACCTCAAATTCATACTAATTTCAATGTTCAAATCCACTCATAGATGATGTATTTAACTCAAAATAGGTGGGGATAACTTACCTTATCATTGATGATGAAAATCCTCTCTTGAAACCCCTCCAAGGATCTCCCAAGCCATGAAAATATGAGAGGAAATGGCCAAAATCCGACTTTTTAAAACCCCTCTGCCTTCAGCTATTTTCGCACCTGCGGTCCTTTGACCGCTTCAGCGGTTCTGCAGGTGCGGTCCAGATACCGCTTCTGCGATTTCCATCAAGCTCCCCTTTTTCGCTTCTGCGGCTCGCCCTCCACAACTGCGGTCCCGCATCTGCGGAAAAATGAACGCATCTGCGGTCCCAGTCTAGCCACCCCGATCCGCTTCTGCGATGCCTCTACCGCAGGTGCGGACCCGCTTCAGCAGAAATATGACCGCATCTGCGGTCCCTTCTCTTCAAGCCCAAAACCGCTTCTGCGGTTGAAGTGCCGCATTTGCGAACCCGCATCTGCGGTCCAAAAACCGCAGATGCAGTTATGACAGCAACCAGCAAACCTCAGCCTCCAAAAATCCCATTTTCGATCCGTTAACCACCCGGAATCCACCCGAGGCCCCCCGGGACCCCAACCAATCCTACCAACTAGTCCCAAAACACCTTACAGACTCGCTCGAGGCTTCAACACATCACACAACGCTAAAATCATGAATCAACCCCCAGTCCAAGCTTTATGAACTTTAGAATTTCCAACTTCTACTTCTGATGCTTAAACCTATCAAATCAAGTCCGATTGACCTCAAAGTCTGCACCCAAGTCGTATTCGACATTACGGACCTACTGCAACTTCCGGAATCAGATTCCGACCCCGATATCAAAAAGTCCACTTCCGGTCAAACTTCTCAAAAACCTTCAAATTTCTATCTTAAGCCAAATGGCTTCAAAATGACCTACGGACCTCCGAATTCACTTCCGGTCGCGCTCCCAACTCCAGAATCACCATACAGAGCTATTTACAGTCTCGGAATCCCAAACGGACATCGATAACACTGAAATGCACTTCAAGCCAAACTTATGAAATTTCTTCTAAAATGCTAACTTCCACAATAGGCGCCAAAACGCTCCCGGGTTATCCAAAACCCGATCCGGGCATACGCCCAAGTCCGAAATCATCATACGAACCTGCTGGAACCTTCAGATCCTGATTCCGAGATCGTTTACTTAAAAATCTAATCTTAGTTCATTCTTTCAACTTTAAGCTTCTGAAATGAGAATTCTCTTTCCAAATCAACTCTGAACTTCCCGAAACTTAATTCCGACCACACGTACAAGTCATAATACCTGAAATAAAGCTGCTCATGACCTCAGGCTGCAGAACGGAGCGCTAGCACTCAAAACGACCGGTCGGGTCGTTACATTCTCTCCCACTTAAACATACGTTCGTCCTCGAACGCGCTGAGAACTACACTGAAGTAGTCTGAAATCACTGGTTAACTTCCCATGCACCTTCCCCTGCTACCACAACTCAGTTGAGCATATTAGCTCGATCAATTCTGAAGATATTCTCTTTTATTCGAGCAGATACGCCTTAAAGCCCAATTCCAGCTTTCGAAATTCTCTGCCAAGCCTGTTCCCAACATAGGATCGCCATATCAATCACCACACGCTGTACCCAAACGTGACTGCATATCTTGCTGGACTCACACCTTGTCATTTTACTCACCGGACCACAATAACATTTATCTGACCAACTTAGTCCAAATCCCACTAATTTGATGCTTCAATTGCACCCCATGACATACACATGTCTTATCCCAACCTTTACAGTACCGCCACAACGGAATGTGCGGAAATTCATAATCAACTGCCAAGTCAACCAATCATTGAGTCTATACTTCAAACAATAAATATTACCATATTCTGACCCAAATAATGACATTTACTCCTTAATATATTCCATAAAGTCAGATTACATTGATCCTGAATCCAATGATCTCATCTCACCCAGTACGAATTGCTCAGGCAATAAGCCACCCCGGACATAATCAAGTCACATATGATGCCGTAATGTGACAATATGCTACCAATTCGAACACGATACAAAAGGAAGACGAACTCTGGAAGGAATTACCTAACTCCCGCACTAATACGGACTTTCCTTAGAAAATAGGAAACAGGACATACAAAAATAACATATAGAAGGCCATGATCAACATCACACTGTTGCGGCGCGCAACCCGATCCAAATAACATAGATCTCGCATAAGGAGATTGGACACCGAGCGAAATTTGCTCATTACAACCATAATACCGAATATCAGTCGCAAGCACGCTAGGTGCATAATACCATCCCTGAGGACATATAGCGCCATAAGTTACAACTCAAGCACAATTGAGGTGTGATATACAATTTGAATCTCAAGAGCCATCTTGCTCCTAACACATCATTTCTACGTGGATCCTCAACACATAAGCAATTTCTCAAGCCGTCTCACCACTCACACGGCGCAATGCATCACTACATGAAATATCTGCCAACGAAATAACACTCTGACAACCCCTCCCTAAGGAGCGCATTACAAAAATGAACACAACTGGCCTGGCATAGAGCCCAAATTCACATTTAAATTCCTCCACCGACCTCAAGTCGATCCTGATCATATCAAACTAAGACGATAACCTTTCAAAGGTTCATACAAATTTCCCTCTTCTCACAACACACAAGGACAACCACCATAACCTGAGAAGTCCTCCACGGTCCACAACTTAATAGACTGAGTGTCCTCCAGACATATATTCTCAATTTAACGATATCATCACAAATCTTCATACTTGGTTTAAATCTCTAATCGATAACAACCTGCCATAACAAATAACTGGGTCTTACCTCCAACCCATCGGCCGCACTAACGCTTGATAAGCGATTAAGTATCATTAACGATGATACAAGCCCTATTTACAAACACCCATCTCAGGTGACGCTGAAGACAATACCAACTTACCTTAAACATCGAAACTCCTTCCCTGCTCGTCCGAGCTTGTGACATCTCTGTCCACACCGAACTGCAACTTTGATTTTCATTTCAAATTTCATATTACTCGCTGCTCCTCACATGCCCATGAACAGTAGGAAACGATTCTTCATCATAATCTAGAATTGCTAATGGATTAATACTTCATCACATCAACGCTTCTCACTGAACTCATTTTCTGGAGAACCATAGCAACACACAGGTGAATTCTCATAATCGTAGAATATGCAAATCTCTAAGTAGTGGTCTAAGCCACCATAACCCTTCCGGGATCTGCTTACACATAACAAGCCATAACATAAGAATACTTCAGAATAATATCGATTACGGCAGCTGTCAAGCCTCATACGCACCGCCACAGATCACTTGCACAACTTAATCACGCCGAAAGAGCTGATCACTAAAACCAATATGCCAAATTCAATTATGGCCAATCAATCTACCTTCTTCCCAACTTTTATNTAATGAACGAAATAGGATACTATGCCATAACGAAGTAAAAGTGAAAATCTTGTCTGAGGTAAACTATTTCATAACCAAAAACCTCCGCCTAAATAATTACAAGTGCGGCCAGGTCCAGCCACCTGAGGCCTTCATGAAACTCTGTTGTATTATAAGTTATGTCATACATTTGTGTCCTATCGTGTATGACATTGTAGATTACTAATCCCAGTCTTTAATGCTAAAACAAAATTACTAAACAACATATTTTTTATGTGCAATATAATTTACTACTCATTTTGATTGAAATGTTTACCTAAAAGCCGACTGCACACTTTTACCATCAACTGAATATTTCAGACTTTTTTTTGGCCTTCTGTTAATTGCAGAAAACTAAATAGTGACATAAGAACCAAGGGCATTTTCCTTTTCAGGTAAGTTTCTATTGTTATATACAATCTTTCTTACTTTCAAGCTTAGAATTTTCTAAATATCTTTTAGCCTTCCTATCTTTACAGTCTTTTCTGCTATTTCACCAATTGAGAAAGGACGAGTGAGAAAGAATGAAA
>NW_017679665.1:0-5215 GCF_001879085.1 Nicotiana attenuata
AGCGATATAGAGAGTTAAGTTCCTATATTAGAAAAAATCAATGTCCAAGTAGTGCCGAAATGCTGCCGAATTTTTGAAAATGAAAAAAAGAAGAGAAGAAAGTTCTTTTTAGTTTGCCAATGGAAAAGAAAAACAAAAAGAGTTTTATTTTCACATTAGTTTATTTTATTTACCATTGAAAAGGACAATATAAAAAAAAAAAAAAAAGAATCTTGCTTTCAGAAATAGTGTATTTGCCAACAAAAACGAAAAAAAGTCTCGTTTTCAAAATAGTTAGATTTATTTGCCCGAACTACACTGGTTTGATTCTCGCCGGACGTGAGATACGTAGGCAACCCTCATCGGGTCCAACCTCCCTTTTTGCAAAAAATAGCCAGAAATACCAAAATTTTTAATTTCGTCATGAATAAGTCGGGTGATGCCATTCTTGTCAAAAATAAGCCAAATGTCCCCAAAAGGGCGCCAGAAGGCTGTTTTTGCAAGAACAGCCACCTTGAGTTATCTTCTAAACGGTTACCAGGCACAGCCTTAAAATCTTCCTTATGAAGTGCTGAAAGGCCGTATCTGCAATACCGGCTGTTTGTTTAAATTGGCAATTTGAACAAGGATTGTGCCATTTTTCTCTTTTAGGTCAAAATAAGTGATTAAAATCACCTTAATAAATGTGCAGGATGAGCACGACTCAAAATGAATTATTTTCAATCATGCATAAAATCCCTTTGGAGTTACGTCTGTGGTGGAACGATTTAGGCGGAGAAGGGCAAGATGCAGTCAAGAAACATTTGAAAGGGCTTACCGGTTTGCTCGATATTGTGCCTCGGGGAGATATTATTAGAGCACTGGTTACATTTGGACCCAGCACATAATGTGTTCCATTTTTCGGACTTTGAGCTTACCCCGACATTGGAGGAAATAGCTGGCTACATTGGAAAGGATGAGGTTCCATTGAGGCACAAATATTTGGTTGCCCCCAGAGTTATAGCCGTGCACAGATTTCTAGACTCTTTGAAGATAGTCAGAGCCGTCCATAACACAGATTTGGCAAATGGCTTTTGTACTCTAAGTTTCATATATCAGCGATACGGCCATATTGGGGGGTTCAACAACCCAGAAAGTAAGATATGTAGCAAAGGAAACCGCCAAAAGTGGGAAGAGCATCGACGTTTCGCCTTTATGGTAGCTTTCCTGGGGCTTCTGGTATTTCCAAGGAAGGATGGGAACATTGACATAAAAATAGCTGGGGTCGTCAGCACATTAATTACTCAAGCCAAAAGTACACTGGCACCTATGATATTGGCTGACGTCTTCCGTGCTCTTACAGCTTGCAAGGCCGGGGAAGCTTTCTTCGAAGGGTGCAATCTATTGTTACAAATGTGGATGATCGAGCACCTGTGTCATCGCCCTCAGTTTTTGAGCTATGGGTCTCCAGACAAAACATGCATAGAAGAGTTTCACACGAGGATTAAAGGGGTTGAATTGCCAGAAGGGGTCACAGGTTGGACAACATATTTTCGGTCCCTCACTGCTAGCCAAATAGAGTGGACACTGGGATGGTTACCCGTTGATGAAATCGTATACATGCCGGCAGCCCGACCACATTTCCTTCTGATGGGGCTTAGAAGCATTCAGCCTTACGCCCCGTATAGAGTGTTGAGGCAGCTGGGGAGATGCCAGATTGTACCCAAGGATGATGATCTTAGTTTGCAAGTGGTTGAGATTGGCCCTGATGGCCAGTTTCCTGAAGCCATGGTCCGCCAAGTCTGGAGCGAATGTCAATATTTGACGGCAAACACTTGTGTTCGAGATCGAGCCAAAGGAGAAGTGTCGCCTGACTATCAGGCTTGGTATAGAAGGGACGTCGCATTCGGAAGACCGGCCAAACGACCTCACATCCAGGAATTTGTTGAATCATCACAAGAACAGTGGGCTTGGTTAACTAAAGAAAATGAGTATAGGGCCCGCATAGGAGCATTGGAAAAACAGGTCCAAGACCTCCGATTTGAAAATAGCTTACAAGCCGCGGCTGATGAAGGTGAGAAAAAACAATTGGCCAAAGAGAATGAAGCCGTACGGGCCCAAATCCAGAAAAAGAAGTTAGAGGCCGATAATCCTGTCGAGCTTATAGCAAATCTAAGGCAAAAGGTGAACGACTACAGTTTTGACTGCAACAAGGCAGAAAAGGAATTAGCTGGGGTCCAGAAACAATTGGCTAAAAATGCAAAAGAACGGGCCCGCATGGTTAAACAGTTAAAAGGAAAATATGACGCTGAGGTCACAGAATTAAAGAAAAAGGTTATTGCCACAGAAAACCGTATGATTAAGCAGGCAAAAGAATTCAAAGTCGAAAGAGAATAGTGTTACATGGCATTGGCACAGTTAGAAATGGACTTGCAACAACTCCGGGAACAAAGCCAAGCGGATGAGCGAACTTTGGAGGCCAGGGCCCAACAGATAGGGCGATTGCTTCAAGAGAAAGGAAGAATCCGAGAAAGAATCTTAACTGTTGCTCATTCTATTACTAGGAAATGTCAAATGTGCGAGAACATGACCCGTACCACCTTCCTGGTATCAGTGATGACATTTGTGAAGCAGATAATGAACGACCTAGACAGACTTCAAGGGGAACTTGCATATAGGCCCGTGGCGAGACCGAATGATGTCCCGCGGGCACCAGGAGCTTTAATGTATTCGTAATTGTCTTTGCGTCTGCACTCTTTCTTCTACTAAAAAAGAAAAAGTTTGTCTTCTGAGTCTGTATTTTTTTTTGGAGTTAGGTCATTTGGGTTTGTATTTCTTTTTACCAGAGTCAGTGGATTGAGTCTGTATTTTTGAATTAGAATAGGGATGATGGAGTTTGTAGTTCTTAGAGTCTGTTAGTTGTTTCGAGTCCTTGTAATAGAAAAGTTTGCTATCAATAAAATTGAAATTGCCAAAAATATCATGCTCCTACTTTGCATTTATTTTTTCCGAACTACGCTTGGTCTGATTCACGCAGGGTCGTGATACGTAGGCAATCTCCATAGGATTCGACCATTTCTAAATAATAAAAGGGAAAACCAGAAAGGAATGATACAAACAGGGGAAAAAAAACCAAATGAAAGAAAAACAAAAGAGGGAGAGCAAAACAAAGTGAAAGGATGAGAGTGGGAACTAATTAGGCAGGAAAAGAAATGAAAGTCGGAATGACGCATATGAATGAATAGAGGCATAATAGAGGTGTTTGACTGCTTAGATACATCCACCCATCAATGTGCGGTTATCTATTTGTTAATGCCCTAACCGCTAACCAAGTTGTTGTTGATGAGTCCAGGTAGGTGGTTAAGCTGATTGGCATTCTGGCAACCCATCCTTACAATACCCGCTCCAAGGATAAGTCAAACATGACCAATCAGGACTTGGAAACAAGCATTATTGACCCATCCAAAGAGGAGGAGGCAGTGGACGTTAACACAATGAGAGAAGAGATGTACAAACTAAAGCAACAAATGGCCGAAATGTACCAGGCCTGGTCGAAGGGACATCCACCACCCGTTTATCCTGCCAACCCCAATTACCTCCCACCGCCAGCTCAACCCCAAGATCCTCCAACAGTGAACTCATCTCCCGCTTTCCCAACGTACCAGCAGTACTACGGAACCACCTCTCAGACACCGCCGCCACCACCACCCAAGCAAATTCAATGTCCTCCACCGCCAACTGCTCCAGTATTTGTGGCGCCTCCACTTGCCACATTGCAAAGATCTTCCAGTGAGCCATTGTTTCCAACTCACGATAGCCAGTACTACCCTCCCGAGCCTACCTTCAAAGCACCTGAGCCGTATTCCTACACTCCTCACTTTGAGCTCCCGGTGGAAACTGATAAGCCGCTTAAGGACCCGGAACAGGAAGAGATGTTTCAAAAAGTAAAAAGCCTGGAGCAATCCTTCAGGAACATGCAAGGACTGGGTGGCCATGTCAGTGTGGCCTACAAAGATTTGTGCTTGTTTCCCGATGTCCAGCTGCCAGCGGGGTTCAAGTTGCCAAAGTTTGATTTGTATGATGGCCATGGTGATCCGGTGGCCCACCTGAGGGGATTCTGCAGCAAGATGAGGGGAGCTGGAGGAAAAGATGAGCTGTTAATGGCCTACTTTAGTCAAAGCTTAAGTGGAGCAGCGTTAGAATGGTATACACGACAAGATCATGCTCGGTGGTACACCTGGGACGACCTGGCTCAAGCATTTGCATGTCATTTTCAATACAACCTCGAAATTGTCCCGGACCGTCTGTCATTGACCAAAATCGAGAAGAAGCCCGGAGAAAGCTTTAGAGAGTACGGTTTCCGTTGGAGAGAATAGGCAGCAAGAGTTGATCCTCCGATGAAAGAGAATGAGATGGTTGATTATTTCCTTCAGGCTTTGGAACCAACCTACTATGGTCATTTGGTGTCCGCGGTGGGGAAAACTTTCAATGAGGTCGTAAAGATGGGAAGCATGGTGGAAGAGGGTCTCAAGTCTAACAAGATTATGAGCTATTCGGCACTCAAAGCAACTACGCAGGCTATCAAAGCGGCACCGAAGGAGTATTGGGAAAGAAAAAGAAAGAAGAAGTAGCAGTAGTGGAATCAAGGGTCTGGTCCAGGAGTCCGTCACCATATTATCACCAACCTCGCCCTCACCCTCAAGCTTACCCACATACTCCATATGGCCCACCACAGCATTACTACCCACCTCCTACTCCCCATTTCTCCGTCTATCATGCCCATATATACCCCCAACCTCCTACCCATGCACAATGGCGCGCACCTGCTCCCCAAAATACTTATCCATCTCAAAACACCTACCCACCCCCAAGAACCAACAAAAATGCCGCTGGAACCAGTTACCGACCCAACCCCGCATTTAAAAACTGATAGGTTGCAAAAGAAGAAGACTTTTACTCCTTTGGGTGAATCTTATACCAGCCTGTACCACAGATTAAGGCAGTTAGGCATGTTGAACCCAATCGAACCCAAATTACCAAACCCTCCCCCAAGGAACCTGGACCATTTAGTAAGCTGTGAGTATTGCTCTGGAGCGCCTGGACATGACACGGAGAAATGTTGGCATCTGAAAACCGCCATTCAGGAACTCATTGATACACGGAGAATTGAAGTGCAGGCTCCGGAGACTCCCAATATCACGCAGAATCCGTTACCAATTCATCATGAGGCTCACATGATCGAGTTAGTGCAGAAGGG
>NW_017679665.1:6089-10043 GCF_001879085.1 Nicotiana attenuata
CGCAATACCGGCTGTTTGTTTAAATTGGCAATTTGAACAAGGATTGTGCCATTTTTCTCTTTTAGGTCAAAATAAGTGATTAAAATCACCTTAATAAATGTGCAGGATGAGCACGACTCAAAATGAATTATTTTCAATCATGCATAAAATCCCTTTGGAGTTACGTCTGTGGTGGAACGATTTAGGCGGAGAAGGGCAAGATGCAGTCAAGAAACATTTGAAAGGGCTTACCGGTTTGCTCGATATTGTGCCTCGGGGAGATATTATTAGAGCACTGGTTACATGTTGGGACCCAGCACATAATGTGTTCCATTTCTCGGACTTTGAGCTTACCCCGACATTAGAGGAAATAGCTGGCTACATTGGAAAGGATGGGGTTCCGTTGAGGCACAAATACTTGATTGCCCCCAGAGTGGTAGCCGTGCACAGATTTCTAGACTCTTTGAAGATAGTCAGAGCCGTCCATAACACAGATTTGGCAAATGCTTTTGTACTCTAGCTTCATATATCATCGATATGGCCATATCGGGGGGTTCAACAACCCAGAAAGTAAGATATGTAGCAAAGGAAACCGCCAAAAGTGGGAAGAGCATCGACGTTTCGCCTTTATGGTAGCTTTCCTGGGGCTTCTGGTATTTCCAAGGAAGGATGAGAACATTGACATAAAAATAGCTGGGGTCGTCAGCACGTTAATTACTCAAGCCAAAAGTACACTGGCACCTATGATATTGGCTGACATCTTCCGTGCTCTTACAGCCTGCAAGGCCGGGGAAGCTTTCTTCGAAGGGTGCAATCTATTGTTACAAATGTGGATGATCGAGCATCTGTGTCATCGCCCTCAGTTTTTGAGCTATGGGTCTCCAGACAAAACATGCATAGAAGAGTTTTACACGAGGATTAAAGGGGTTGAATTGCTAGAAGGAGTCACCGGTTGGACAACATATTTTCAGTCCCTCACTGCTAGCCAAATAGAGTGGACACTGGGATGGTTACCCATTGATGAAATCGTATACATGCCGGCAGCCTGACCACATTTCCTTCTGATGGGGCTTAGAAGCGTTCAGCCTTACGCACCGTATCGAGTGTTGAGGCAGCTGGGGAGATGCCAGATAGTACCCAAGGATGATGATCTTAGTTTGCAAGTGGTTGAGATTGGCCCTAATGGCCAGTTTCCTGAAGCAATGGTCCGCCAGGTCTGGAGCGAATTCAGTATTTGACGGCAAACACTTGTGTTCGAGATCGAGCCAAAGGAGAAGTGTCGCCTGACTATCAGGCTTGGTATAGAAGGGACGTCGCATTCGGAAGACCGGCCAAACGACCTCACATCCAGGAATTTGTTGAATCAGCACGAGAACAGTGGGATTGGCTAACTAAAGAAAATGAGTATATGGCCCGCATAGGAGCATTGGAAAAACAGGTCCAAGACCTCCGATTTGAAAATAGCTTACAAGCCGCGGCTGATGAAGGTGAGAAAAAACAATTGGCCAAAGAGAATGAAGCCTTACGGGCTCAAATCCAGAAAATGAAGTTAGAGGCCGATAATTCTGTCAGAAGTGCCAAAGATGCAAAGCTTATAGCAAATCTAAGGCAAAAGGTGAACGACTACAGTTTTGACTGCAACAAAGCAGAAAAGGAATTAGCTGGGGTCCAGAAACAATTGGCTAAAAATGCAGAAGAACGGGCCCGCAACAGTTACAAGGAAAATATGACGCTGAGGTCACAGAATTAAAGAAAAAGGTTATTGCCACAGAAAACGGTATGATCAAGCAGGCAAAAGAATTCAAAGTCGAAAGAGAACAGTGTTACATGGCATTGGCACAGTTAGAAATGGACTTGCAACAACTCCGGGAACAAAGCCAAGCGGATGAGCGAACTTTGGAGGCCAGGGCCCAACAGATAGGGCGGTTGCTTCAAGAGAAAGGAAGAATTCGAGAAAGAATCTTAACCATTGCTCATTCCATTACTAGGAAATGTCAAATGTGCGAGAACATGACCCGTACCACCTTCTTGGCATCAGTGATGACATTTGTGAAGCAGATAATGAACGACCTAGACAGACTTCAAGGGGAACTTGCATATAGGCCCGCGGCGAGACCGAATGATGTCCCGCAGGCACCAGGAGCTTTAATGTATTCGTAATTGTCTTTGAGTCTACACTCTTTCTTCTACTAAGAAAAGTTTGTCTTCCGAGTCTGTATTTCTTTTTTTGAGTTAGGTCATTTGGGTTTGTATTTCTTTTTACCAGAGTCAGTGGATTGAGTCTGTATTTTTGTTTGAATTAGAATAGGGATGATGGAGTTTGTAGTTCTTAGAGTCTGTTAGTTGTTTTGAGTCTTTGTAATAGACAAGTTTGTTATCAGTAAAATTGAAATTGCCAAAATATCATGCTCCTACTTTGCATTTTTTTTTTAGGAACTATGCTTGGTCTGATTCACGCGGGGTCGTGATACGTAGGCAATCTCCATAGGATTCGACCATTTCTAAATAATAAAAGGGAAAACCAGAAAGGAATGATACAAACAGGGGAAAAAACCAAATGAAAGAGAACCAAAAGAGGGAGAGCAAAACAAAGTGAAAGGATAAGAGTGGGGACTAATTAGGCAAGAAAAGAAATGAAAGCCGGAATGACGCATGTGAATGAATAGAGGCATAATAAAAACGTTTGACCGCTTAGGTGCATCCACCCATCAATGTGCGGTTATCTATTTATTAATGCCCTAACCGCTAACCAAGTTGTTGTTGATGAGTCCAGATAGGTGTTTAAGCTGACTGGCATTCTGGCAACCATCCTTACAACACCCGTTCCAAGGACAAGTCAAACATGGCCAATCAGGATTTGGACGCAAGCATTATTGACCCATCCAGAGAGGAGGAGGCAGTGGACGTTAACACAATGAGAGAAGAGATGTACAAACTAAAGCAACAAATGGCCGAAATATACCAGGCCTGGTCGAAGGGACATCCACCACCACTCTATCCTGCCAACCCCAATTACCTCCCACCACTAGCTCAACCCCAAGATCCTCCCACAGTGAACTCATCTCCCGCTTTCCCGACGTACCAACAGTACTACGGAACCACCTCTCAGACACCGCCACCACCATCGCCCAAGCAAATCCCATGTCCTCCACCGCCAACTGCTCCAGTATTTGTGGCGCCTCCACCTGCCACATTGCAAAGATCTTCCAGTGAGCCATTGTTTCCACTCACGATAGCCAGTACTACCCTCCCGAGCCTACCTTCAAAGCACCTGAGCCATATTCCTACACTCCTCGCTTTGAGCTCCCGGTGGAAACTGATAAGCCGCTTAAGGACCCGGAACAGGAAGAGATGTTTCGAAAAGTAAAAAGCCTGGAGCAATCCTTCAGGAACATGCAAGGACTGGGTGGCCAAGTCAGTGTGGCCTACAAAGATTTGTGCTTGTTTCCCGATGTCCAGCTGCCAGCGGGGTTCAAGTTGCCAAAGTTTGATTTGTATGATGGCCATGGTGATCCGGTGGCCCACCTGAGGGGATTCTGCAGCAAGATGAGGGGAGCTGGAGGAAAAGATGAGCTATTAATGACTTACTTTAGTCAAAGCTTAAGTGGAGCAGCGTTAGAATGGTATACACGACAAGATCATGCTCGGTGGTACACCTGGGACGACCTGGCTCAAGCATTTGCATGTCATTTTCAATACAACCTCGAAATTGTCCCGGACCGTCTGTCATTGACCAAAATCGAGAAGAAGCCCGGAGAAAGCTTTAGAGAGTACGGTTTCCGTTGGAGAGAACAGGCAGCAAGAGTTGATCCTCCGATGAAAGAGAATGAGATGGTTGATTATTTCCTTCAGGCTTTGGAACCAACCTACTATGGTCATCTGGTGTCCGCGGTGGGGAAAACTTTCAATGAGGTCGTAAAGATGGGAAGTATGGTGGAAGAGGGTCTCAAGTCTAACAAGATTATGAGCTATTCG
>NW_017679665.1:11973-16054 GCF_001879085.1 Nicotiana attenuata
AAGGTCCAAGTAAGTTGATGTGCAGTTCGTGGGGTCTCAGGCCAAGCTCAATAACTGGGAAGCTACTCCTCTTCCAACTCGGAAGGAGTCATGGTAGTTAGCTTTGGATTTTCCTTTGAGTATTAGATCTGGATTATTTCCAGGATTGTAATTCAGATTTCTATGTTCCGTCCATTTGGATGAGTTAAACTTTGTGATTTTACAATTTTAATGAAATGCAATTTCCTTTTCTCTTCATTTTTGATAGCCTTTATTTTGTCTTCTTTTCTCTCTTGTACAGTCCCTTTTATGCTGGTTTCAATGATGTGTCATGCATGAGGAGTTTCCGGCCTAGTCTTGAGATTCCATATGAAATAGTAATACAAGAAATTGAGTGTGATGGCGAGGGTGAATACGATGACGAGGAAGCCTTGGAAGAAATCAGTAAAGAGTTATATCAATTTGAGCAAAAACCCAAACCTAATTTGAATGACACAGAGGCAATCAATCTAGGGGATCAGGAAAATGTTCGAGAAACAAAAATAAGTGTCCATTTGGAAGCCCCGCTCAGGGAGGAGATAATTAAATTGTTGTATGAGTACAAAGATGTGTTTGCATGGTCATATGATGATATGCCGGGTCTAAGCACCGATCTGGTAGTCCACAAATTGCCTATTCATCCGGAATGCCCTCCTGTCAAGCAGAAGTTGAGGAAATTCAAAACAGATATCAGTGTGAAAATTAAGGAAGAGGTTACTAAGCAATTTGAGGCGAAGGTCATACGGGTTACCCGATATCCTACCTGGTTAGCTAATGTGGTACCGGTACCAAAGAAAGATGGGAAGACCAGAGTATGTGTTGATTACCGTGATCTCAATAAGGCGAGCCCAAAGGACAACTTCCCACTCCCAAACATCCATATATTGATTGACAATTGTGCCAAACATGAGATTGGTTCCTTCGTGGATTGTTATGCGGGCTATCACCAGATTTTGATGGATGAGGAGGATGCGGAAAAGACAGCATTCATCACGCCTTGGGGAACGTATTGTTACAGGGTCATGCCATTTGGTTTGAAGAACGCAGGGGCAACGTATATGAGGGCAATGACTACCATGTTCCATGACATGATACATCAGGAAATTGAGGTCTATGTGGACGACGTGATCATAAAGTCGAGGAAACAATGTGACCATGTTCGGGACTTGAGGAAATTCTTCCAGAGACTCCGCAGGTACAACCTCAAGCTTAATCCAGCAAAGTGTGCATTTGGAGTCCCGTCGGGGAAGTTGTTGGGATTTGTGGTGAGTCAGCGTGGTATTGAATTAGACCCGTCTAAGATTAAAGCCATCCAGGAGCTACCGCTTCCAAGGAACAAGAAGGATGTGATGAGTTTGCTTGGCAGGTTGAATTACATTAGCAGGTTCATTGCCCAGCTTACAACTACTTGTGAGCCCATTTTCAAGCTGTTAAAGAAAGATGCTGCGGTCAGATGGACAGACGAATGTCAGGCAGCATTTGACAAGATTAAGAAATATTTGGCTAGTCCACCTGTATTGGTCCCGCCAGAGCCGGGAAGGCCCTTGATCCTTTACCTGACTCTACCGCCACCAAGGAACAAGAAGGATGTGATGAGTTTGCTTGGCAGGTTGAATTACATTAGCAGGTTCATTGCCCAGCTTACAACTACTTGTGAGCCCATTTTCAAGCTGTTAAAGAAAGATGCTGCGGTCAGATGGACAGACGAATGTCAAGCAGCATTTGACAAGATTAAGAAGTATTTGGCTAGTCCACCTGTGTTGGTCCCGCCAGAGCCGGGAAGGCCCTTGATCCTTTACCTGACTGTGTTGGACAATTCTTTTGGTTGTGTACTGGGGCAGCATGACATCACAGGAAGGAAAGAGCAGGCGATTTACTACCTCAGCAAGAAGTTCACATCATATGAGGTAAAATACACTCAACTAGAGAGGACGTGTTGTGCTTTAACCTGGGTAGCGCAAAAGCTGAAACATTACTTGTCAGCATATACTACCTATCTCATCTCTCGGTTGGACCCATTGAAGTATATATTTCAAAAGCCCATGCCCACAGGGAGGTTAGCGAAATGGCAAATCCTGCTTACGAAATTTGATATTGTCTACGTGACTCGGACTGCAATGAAAGCACAGGCGTTGGCTGATCATCTAGCTGAGAATCCCGTTGATGATGAATATGAGCCTTTGAATACATACTTCCCGGACGAGGAGATAATGCATGTTGAAGAATTAGGACAGGTCGAGAAGCCTGGATGGAAACTTTTCTTTGATGGAGCTGCCAATGCCAAGGGTGTCGGAATAGGAGCAGTACTGATTTCTGAAACAGGGCAACACTACCCTGTCACTGCTCAACTTCGTTTCTATTGCACCAATAACATGGCTGAGTACGAAGCATGTATCCTGGGATTGAGATTGGCTATAGACATGGGTGTCCAGGGAAATCTTGGTCATACTTCTTGTACACCAGATTCAGGGGGAGTGGGAAACACGAGATTTGAAGCTCATACCATACCGGCAGTGTTTGCATGAACTTCGTCAGCGGTTTCAATCAATAGATTTCAAACACATTCCAAGGATGCACAATGAGGTTGCCGACGCTTTGGCCACTTTGGCATCTATGTTGCATCATCCGGACAAGGCTTACGTGGATCCGTTACAGATTCAGGTTCGAGATCAGCATGCCTATTGTAATGTGGTGGAGGAAGAGTTTGATGGTGAGCCATGGTTCCATGATATAAAAGAATATCTCCGGATGGGAGTATACCCGACACAAGCTACAGGGGATCAAAAGAGAGCAATTCGACGCTTGGCAAGCGGATTTTTCTTCAGTGGAGGAGTGTTGTACAAGAGAACTCCAGATCTTGGGTTATTGAGATGCATAGATGCCAAACAGGCTACAGTTATCATGTCTGAGGTACATGCGGGAGTTTGCGGACCTCATATGAGTGGATATATACTGGCAAAAAAGATCCTTCGAGCAGGCTACTATTGGCTTACTATGGAACGGGATTGCATCAGCTTCGTGCGCAAATGTCATCAATGTCAGATACACGGAGATTTGATTCATTCTCCACCGTCTGAATTGCATACAATGTCAGCACCATGGCCGTTTGTTGCTTGGGGAATGGATATTATTGGTCCGATTGAGCCAGCAGCCTCAAATGGGCATAGATTCATTTTGGTAGCTATTGATTATTTCACTAAATGGGTGGAGGCAAAAACCTTCAAATCCGTGACTAAGAAGGCAGTTGTCGACTTCGTACATTCAAGTATCATATGCCGGTTTGGGATCCCGAAGGTAATCATCACAGATAATGGTGCCAATCTCAATAGTCATTTGATGGCCGAGACATGTCAGCAGTTTAAGATCATGCACCGCAATTCCACTCCATATCGTCCTAAGGCAAATGGGGCAGTCGAGGCAGCTAACAAGAATATCAAGAAAATACTTCGGAAAATGGTAGAAGGGTCAAGGCAATGGCATGAAAAGTTACCTTTTGCTCTGTTAGGCTATCGCACTACTGTCCACACTTCAGTAGGAACGACTCCTTACTCATTGGTATATGGAACCGAAGCAGTAATACCCGCAGAGGTTGAAATCCCATCCCTCCGAATCATCGCAGAGGCAGAGATTGATGATGATGAATGGGTTAAAGCCCGCCTGGAACAATTAAGTTTGATTGATGAGAAGCGACTGGCAGCAGTGTGTCACGGTCAATTGTACCAACGAAGAATGGCAAGAGCATATAACAAGAAAGTGCGTCCGCGGAAGTTCGAAGTAGGACAGTTGGTGCTCAGACGTATCCTACCTCATTGGGCTGAGGCAAAAGGAAAGTTCGCCCCAAACTGGCAAGGGCCATTTGTTGTAACCAGAGTTTTGTCCAATGGTGCTCTATATCTAACGGACGTGGAAGGAAAATGTGTAGAAATGGCTATCAATTTTGATGCAGTCAAGAGATATTATGTATGATTTGCTTTATCTTTGTGTACCTGATTGTATTTGGCATATTTTGAGATTGAAATGATGAAGGCATTTTGTTCCGCTACCCAACACTTTATCCTTTTGA
>NW_017679666.1:0-2439 GCF_001879085.1 Nicotiana attenuata
ATTTACACTTGGATCCTCATCTTCTATTGTATCCCCACCATCTTCCTCCTCACTTTGCATTACATCAGGTATTAGTCCTTCCTCTGCATCCTCTTCAGTCTGATTTGCCCATAGCTTGCTTCCACTCCATTTGATCTTTTCATTGCTTTTGAACACTTCAAAATCAGTGTCCACAATATTTTCCTCCCGAATATTTTGTGCCAAATTTGCCTCCACCATAGTGTCTTGAGATGGTACCTCTTGAACTGAGGTATTTATTGCAACCTCATTGATTTTAAAAGCTCTTTGTACCCATGCTGCAGTGGATTCCTTCACCTTCTGATCTGTGCTGACTTTCTTTTTATTCTCTTCCATCTCTTTTTGCTTGTTGATTCCTGCTGGATTTACACTAACAGCTGGCATATTTTTTGTGTTATTTATCCCATCATTCCTTCTCTTTGTATTCCCAGGAGAAGTAGGTATATATGCTGGTGCTACAGGATTTAAAATTCCTGTTCCCTTTGACACAGGTACTGCATTCATAGTCTCCACCAAAGCCAATTGATTGTTGGCATTGTCATCACTTTCCTCCACTTCTAATATGGCAAAATTATTGTCAATTTGCACCTGATCTCTTTTCTTATCAGCTGGAAACATATCTTGAACACTCCTTTTATTAATTTCTTCTTTGCCTGTTATACCTCCCTTCTGCTGATCAACTAGAACCATTGTTTTTCCATTAGTGGTCACATCACCTATCTGCTTCTCTTTACCTTGTACTCTTCTCTTCTTAACTTCTTTCCATTGAGTACCTTGGTTTCCCACCACTTTACCACTTGATAGGATCATTAAAGGCGCAGTAAACTTGTTACCTTGGGATACTGTATCTGTATTATGTTGTTTCTCCTCAGTTCTATTTGCCATAAGTTCAGGATGCAACCTCCAGCACTCAAACATGTCATGACCTTGCAATTTGCATTCTTTACAGTACTTTGGCAAATAATCATAGTTTATGTTTACCCATTCTGTTCTAATATCTCCAGTATCTTCATTCACAATGTCCATGCGTACCTTCTTAGGCAGGTCAGATAAAAGGTCAATCAAGACCTTCACTCGAGCACAACTAGGCCTAGTTTTATTTACAGTAGCTTGATCAAGATGCAATGGTTTTCCAACTGCTGATGCTAATGAAAACAAACACTCTTTAACAAAGTAAGTTGGCAGCAAATTAGGGAAAGAAATCCAAGCCACGACCTTGGGTGTTTCCTCACCTACTTTGAATTTAGAATCATAGATAAGAGTTCTCATCTGATACTCCTCACCATACTTATCTTTAATATAATAAACTCCTTTGGATGAGAAGTCTACAAAATCTTGCCACAATGTGAGTCTAATCAAAATATGCCTATCTCGTAAATATCCAATTTTGCATTTACCCTTAATACCACATTGAATAGGAACAATGCGACGTATTTCATTAAGATCAGGCCAACCATAAGAAAATTTACAGACCACTGCATATTGTAAACCTTCAATTTGATTCATACGCTCAACTTCTGCTTCTGTAAAACAGATTGTAGGCTGGCCTTGAAAGAATTGTGCACGACGTAACGTAATAGGCTCAATATTAGGATTTCGTTCATGACTGCCAGTAGTTTTCGTAACTGGGCGCACAGCATTAGCATAATTCATAGGTTGCAGACTGTTATTGGTTGTTGTGGGGGGCTGGGTAGGTGTTGGGGGTGGTTGGGTAGGCTGCCCAGCCACTGGTGGTGGCTGGCCGCCGGCCGGCGAGGCCATAAGCGAACAAAAACAAACTTTCTCTCTCTAGTCGCCTGTTTTCTAGAGAGAAGGCAGAGAAAATTTTGGGTTTTTTTTTTTTTTTTAAAGCAATCCACTAGGCATAGCCTAGGGCTAGTTTTTATTTATAAATAAAACAAACAAGCACAATGTCATGTAATCCTAACGGATGTACGAAAAAGGAAATAAAATTCTACATAAAACCTATTATCAAAATTGAGCATTATACTCAAAATTGATATCACAAGAGATCTATTAAAAAATGTATCAAAACTAGCCCAATAAAATCTTCCTGAAATGCCCAATAACGCTGGCCCATCATAAGATGCATCAGCCCAATTCAAAGTTGCAAATGTATTGCAGAAATAGCCACAGCTCTCTCCAAATTCACTGCTCTCCTTAAATTGCATATATAGCCACCATGATATAATAATTGCCCATTGCACAAACACCCAGTCCAGCATTACTGGGTATATTAATACATTCCATTTCGCAATATGGCCCAACTTCATATTCCGGCCCAGTTTCATCAGCTTGTAATTGTACCAGGCCCAGTCCACTGTAATTACCGATTTGCATGAATAACCAACGAAAAGCCCAATTTCCTCTCTTTGAATTTGCAAAATTAGCCACTGTGCACTCAGCTTTCCTACTGTACGC
>NW_017679666.1:9782-10466 GCF_001879085.1 Nicotiana attenuata
ACCCTTAATTCCACATTGCATGGGAACAATTCGTCTAATTTCGTTCAATTCTGGCCATCCATACGCGAATTTACCAACCACAGCATATTGAAGCCCTTCAATAATATTCATTCTCTCCACTTCTGCCTCCGTAAACTTTACCATTGGCTGCCCATTAATGACAGCTGCTCGACGCAAAGGAATAGCATCAACAGTAGTAGCACGTTCGTGCATGGCATTGTTGATGGTTGTAGGTTTTAGGATTTTCGAGTAATCTAGGGGTTGGGTATTGTTGTTAGAGGTCGTTGGGGGCTGGGCGCTGGTGAGGGGGGGCTGACCAGCCGGCGTAGAAGGCTGGCCGGCAGCCAAATTGGCCATGGCTGCCGGAAAATTAACTTTCTCTCTCTAAAATCGAAAATCACCTTTTTTCTAGAGAGAAGGCAGAGAAAAAGCGTTCGGTTTTTGGGTTTAGGGTTTATCCCCACTACTTTTTTTTTTTTTTAGCAAAATCCACTAGGCAATGCCTAGGGCTAGTATTTATTTATATATAACAAAATAAATGAAAACAAAATGTCATGGAGTCCTAATAATTGTGCAAAATAAAAATTGAACTTTACATAAGTCCTATTATCAAAATTGAGAAATGTACTCAAAATTGATATCACATAACAACTACTAAATAGTGTAAAATAAACTAGCCCATGA
>NW_017679666.1:15202-16054 GCF_001879085.1 Nicotiana attenuata
AGAATCTGTCTGCAGCCATATGTTTGAATAATTCAAATTCCTGCACATCCTCAATGCTTCTACAATTGCATATGCTTCTGCCTCATTGTTGGTACCTTCTTTAATCTCCCTTCCTACAGCATATTGAATATCTCCACAGTCATCTCTCAAACATACTCCTATGGCACTCCTTCCTGGGTTTCCTCTGGATGCTCCATCAGTGTTAGCTTTAATCCATCCTTTCATAGGAAGTTCCCAGGTCACCTTGACATAATTCAGTTTTGGAGTGTAACTCTCCATCATATGAATTATATCATGCCATCTATGTGGTACAGTCAGTCCTGGTTTCATCACCTTTATCAATGCTTTAAGGGAGTCTGAGACTTGATATATGACTCTATTGATTGATACTGCATTCCCATATTTGATACTGTTTCTCCTCTTCCATAATTCCCAAACAATACATGATGGAAGAGCTTGCATAATTGGCTTAAGTCTAGGTACTACATTTGCAGTCCAGCACTTAGTAATTGCTTGGTGAAAATTCAACCCTTCTACTGAAATTCCAGCTCTACCTAGGAAATATTTCCAAACTATCTTTGCTGCATTTGATGTATAGAATAGATGTCCCATTGTTTCTTCCTGTGGTTCAGCACAACACCAACATCTAGATGCCATCAAATATCCTATTCTTCTCATAAAATCATCCAGGGGTAGTTTAGCTTTCCAGACTTTCCACATGAAGAAAGAGATTTTAAATGGTAGACCTTTCACCCATATCATGTTATAAGCTCTCCTAGGGTGTTCCCTCCTTCTCAGATAGTTCCATGCTGATTTAACACTGAAATACCTTTGTATCTAACATCCAGAAAG
>NW_017679667.1:0-11181 GCF_001879085.1 Nicotiana attenuata
TGGCAGACAAGTATATATATAAGGAATAACCTCTACACGCATCCAACATTTTCATCTTCCTTCTTCACCACTTCCCTTCATATTCGGGTTTAGTGCCTAGTGGAGTTTGTGAATCTCGCAGAAGTGATGAGTATGCGGGCAAATCCCCTTGATGCTTGCCATGTCACATTAGGTAGTTTTTTCACTCCCTTAATACCTGTGAAGCTGATTGAACCGCAACTTAACAAATCCAGAATAAATACAATAAAAGGTAATAGGAGTCAGGACCCAAGAAATTTCATCAACCTGAGGTGGGTGGGTAATTGGCCTTCAGTTCCAGCTTAGTGGGTTCCTCGATGGAATGGTCTTAGCTGGAGGGGTCATCTTTATATAAGTGCAAGAGCTAGAACATCCAAGTATTTCTCTCCCACAGAACCACTTTTCCTTCCAGTGCTCCAACAGACCCATTTGCAAAATCTAGACCATTCACCAATTCACCACCACCAATTATGTCAAGCTGCAACAAAGGGTATGCCTCAACCGTCAACGTATCATAGCATCTACTAATCTACATTCCACCTGCATCAATAAGGGAACAATTTGCAGACTCACACATTGGTCGGTCTTCATCGACTTTCTGCACATTTGAATATAATTCTTCATCATCTGAGACCTCAATCTTAAGCCCCAGCTCTCGCAATCTCAATCAAAGCTTCCTCCGGGACCAAGAAGTGGTCGTCTAGATATAAGGAATTCATTCATCCACTTTGCAATCATAAGATTTACAAAATTGCAGGGAACAGCGATTTTCCCACTTTTGCGAGATAAGCAATAGTCAAGATAAGTCAAAACACCAATGGACGACCTTAACAGTCCTGTGCCAGCATATGCAACAACATAAGAGTAGGTTCTAGCTTTCCCAATGCATACTCTCTATAAATGACAGGCGGCATGAGGTTAATGCTGGCCCTAAATACAAAGAGTGCCTTAAAGGCATAGTCCCATAGTCATCGAATAATTCGTAAAATATAGACTTCACAATTAGATAGCAGTGCATACATGTTGTCGAGTAAGGGTCACAGTAAAGGTTCTTGAAAGTCAACATTCAGCAGACATAAAGTCCCATCAATATTACGCATGAAGTTCAGTCTCACTCTTAGAGCTTCAATCCAGTTGGAATGTTTATACTGCGATTTGTTTGAGCAGTCTCTAGGAACTTTTAATACTGCTTCCCTCCTTTGTATGCTTGGCCAACCTTTGGAATGGTGTAGAGGTCTTTTTCCCAATCACTTTGGATTTCTCGCTTTCAGACTACTCGTCTCAACTATTGGTCCGTACTATCTCAATTAACTGGCTCAGCTTACTGGTCTCGATCTCTTGCTTGCATATTCTTTCTTCAGGTGAGCAAGGTGAACTGTCTTGTCAATCGTTCTAGAGTATACCAATGGAGTAACTTGGAATTAGTGTCTCAGCCTGTATGTTTCTCGACTCTCTCTTGCCCAGATCTAGCTATATCGTGAAACTCAACCGCCATCTAGGCTCCCATATATATATGAGATAGACTTTGGTATCTGCATACAGTAATCCCTGCGTTGTTAAGACAGAATTGTCCAACTGTGATCTCATATCCATTGATTTATGCTTCATCGTGCATCCCCTCTTCACTTTTTTACGCTTGGACCCCAATAACCTGGCTGCATCATTGCTTCAAGCCTATCGCAAACCGTTCTCATCATACGTGGAGTGGTGTAACTATCGCTGATGGTGACTAGTACCCTTTTGCTAGGATACCGCTGGTTGGTCTAGCACATCTTCCTTAAGTGGTCTGGTGGTCTGACTCATTCTGGACCCGATTTATACGATTCACATCGACCCCAGAAATATACCCATAGTTCCAACATAGTTCATATCTTCGGGTCTGGTGATGATACATCTCTGTATCCATGGTAAATACCATTGGCTAGCTAATGCAAGATGTCAAAGCCCCATGTACTGATCTGCTATTATGAACCTGTTGCTTCTGCCACTTTGTTTATTCTTCTTTCCAACCACTTTTTTTTGGTTTTGGAGAGGATAGTCATTTCGCGTCAAAGACGTCGCCGATGTTTTCAGCCATTAATTGAGAAGGATACAAGAGGCACTGAGATGCACCACGGAGTGGATGGGTGCTTTAGACTGTCCCAACCCGAATTGCGCCAGTTTGTCAGAGCAAATTCTGACTTCTCTCCAAGTCTTGCTCAAGATATGCCCCACCAGCGAGGCTCAACTATATTCTTCAAGCTGTCTGGACAGTAATGTCAACGTTAGTCTCCAACATCTGCATCTGGAACACAATGGTGGGGGCAATAACCAAAACTTAAATCTCCATTAGTGTATGTCTCCATTGGTTTCTGTTTGAAGCTCACAATCTCATCAAATTTGGTTGAGCTGGTCCTTGTTGGAGGATGGAAACTGTGTTGAACAATTGACCATATTATATCAAGTTGCATAGTAGTTTATGGGAAGCGATTTAGCCAAACCTGCAGGCACTCTATCACAGAGAATGGAAACCAATAATAATCTGATTGCTTCCGGAGTCACGTCGGTTGCCTTTGATTTTTTTTTTTTGCAAATAGACAGGAAGTTCTTTAAGTGTTGCTGCGGGTCTTCTGTTTGTGTCCCAGAAAAAAGTCCCTTGTTCTGCAACAAGTTGTAGCATGTTATTTTGTGATCTGGAACGATTCAGCTTTGATCGCAGGCACATAATGGCAGTGGCCAAATTGTCAGCTGTGGGTTGTGCCCAGTCATATAGTGCACCCTCAGCCACAGGAGGTGCCAATTGCTCATTCCTGACGTTTCCGTTGGGGTCGTTTATGTCGCCCATGTCAATTTCGAGTTGGTGTGTTTGTTGGGATTGTTGAAGTCTTTTGTTTGCACGATTCAATGCCCGAAATGTCTTCTCGAGGTTTGAGAGTCCTTCAAGTGGTTCTCCAGTCCTCGTAGAATTTCTAGGCATGCACCTGTGTACCCAGATCAACAACCGTCAAATTTTCAATGAAAAAGTTGGTAGAGAGAAAACTGACTACAATAAGAATCTTTGTATTTCTGTCAATGGCAATTGATAATTCCGTTAACTCCCCGGCAACGGCGCCAAAATTTGATCACGTCCAACTATGCCTTATAAAAAGGACTCTGCGGACGTTGCAAATATAACCCGAGTATTACGCCCAGGGTCGAATCCACAGAGAGTTAACCTATCAACCACTATCTTCAGACCCACCAAGTCTTCAGAACCAGCTTCTCAAATATTCAAATTCTCAGTTGAGTGTTCTTTAACAACTAGCTTGCAAGTAACTAATGGTTGTAACTAAATTAATAAGGTTGTAAGCAATTATGAGAAAAAGCTAAGGCAATGATTTCCCCTATTGATGGAATCCCTTCTGTTTATGCTCATACAAATTTACCCACACATCTCTATCAATCATTAACGCTAATCTTACCGCAACTCTCTCCCGAGTAATTACAGTAATCTACTATTGCACTCTCCCGAGATACACTAGCTTGCTTTATTTAGCACAATTCAATTTAGATTGCACCCAAGGCTTCGTTATTCCTAATCCCGCCTTTAAACCCGCAATTATAGATTCCTCTAATAATTTAGGAGTGGTGTTGTTCAATAATACCCTAAATATGCACTCTTTTCCAAGTTATGCACACTAAATAGGCACAGCTAATTGAGGATCCTGTCAATTAACTACAACGAACACGAAGTTGAACAAATAAAGATTAAACTAGCAACTTGTATTCACATAAACAAGAAGTTCATCACTCAATAGGTTCATCAAAGCCTTAGACAAGGAATTTAGCTACTCATGGCTATGGGAAAATAAACTAAGATTGAATTCATCATAAAATCAAAAGAAAAGAAGAAAGATGTTTAGAGTATTTTCTCACAACGTTTTTCCTTGCTAAGAAACCTAAAAAATCAATACATGCCTCTCTTGGGCGAAGTCTAATGTTTTAAATAGGGTTTAGGTCTAAAAATCCCGTAATTGACACTTTGGTCCCTGAAGTTTACTGCGCCTGCCGCGGTCGCGGTAGAACCGCGGCCAAACACCCTCGCGGAATCTCAATCTACTGCAGCTGCTTCCCACCACGGTTCTGCCGCGGTCGCGGTGAACCGCGGTGGATTCAGTTCTCTGAATCTTCAGCCTGTTTTTGCACGGGTCACTTGGGAAATTTCACAGTTGGCCTCTTTTTCATCACTTTTGACTCCAAAACTGCTCCTTAGCCTTCTTTATACATATATCACCTACAAATCATGAAAAGCACTAATAAGAGCATTTTGTCATCACTTTTAGCATTAAAACTACACAAGAAGGTGATTATTTAAGGTGTGATTATAGTCAAATTCACCTATTATCAGACGTCTTCAAAAGATAGAAGATATTTTCTAATGAATTATTTATGATTTATCTTCTCCGTTACATCTTTTTTTGTTTGTTTCAAGAAATTATTAATTACCAAGTGCCTGAGAAAGAGAAAACGAACAACTGAACAACAGATTGAAATCATAACATAGGTCAAGGTAGATCTTTAAGGGCTCGTTTGGTACGAGAGATAAGGAATAATTAATTTCGGGACTAAATTTAAAAAGAGCTTATCCCATGTTTGGTTGGGAGAAAATTGCGGTATAATTAATCCGGGATTGTAGTATCTTTTTATCCTCATGAAAAGGTGGGATAACTAATCCAGAGATAATTAATCCTGGGATAACTTTTTCCCAACCAAACGACCCCTAAGACTGAGCATTTTCATGGGTAAAGGTTAGGAATCATCATGGGTCCATTTGGGCTGATGATTTGTGATTGGTTAACTTGGGCTAACTCAAAACAGCCCATCTTCAAATCTGTTCCAGCCGAAACGGGAGAAATTCAAAAATAGCCAGATTTACCACTGGTCGTTGAAAAATAGCCAAGTTTCAAAAGTCATCGAAATTTAGCCACTTTAAATCTGAGCGAAAACACTGTTCAAAATCCAGAAAAATACGCCCGCAAATTTTATGGGAGTTCCAGCATAAGTATGCTTGAACTCCCGTAAATTTTACGGGAGTTCCAGGATAACTATGTTGGAACTCCCGCAAATTTTACGGGAGTTCAAGCATAATTATGCTGGAACTCCCGCAAATTTTACGGGAGTTCCATCAAGTATAATTGTCCAGTATAATATACTAGAGTTTGGAGCACTGGTGCTCCAGTCTCCCGCAAATTTTACAGGAGTTAGCAAAGTATACTGGTCCAGCATAATATGCTGGAGTTCGTACACAAATGCACCAGAACTCCCGTATATTATACTGGACCGGTCCCTGTTGCAGCACAATAGTGGCTATTTTTCATTGACTTGATAAACGCTGGCTATTTTTCATTGACCAGTGTGAAAACTGGCTATACCATGATATTTTAACAGCCGAAACCTATTAAAATTTGGGCGGGTCAAATGAGTTTGGCTGAGTTTTGTCAACCCTAATGTAAACCTTAATAACAAGTTGAAGTCCTAGATTTGTCTTACCCCTTTAATTGCTGTATGTGAAAATTTCAGAGCTTGGAGTGCTCAGCTGGAGACTTGATGCAGACAAGTATGAGACTGATGAGGAATTGAAGAAAATTCGAGAATCACGTAAATATCTTTACATGGTAAGTTGAAATTTTATGTAAGCGGAAAGTTTTCAACATTTATACGGATCAAACTTGGTCCTTTCCCGCTAAGCATTAAGGGCTTCGTCACGCTCATAATATTAACTGGCCATAAATACTTATATTACACTATTTCAAATTCTAAACTTCAACTCCAAATTAATATATACTAGTACTTTTTTTTTTGTTCAGTTTCAACTAAAATATTTTCCAAACGCTTACTATATAATTTCTTCAGGATATGATTAAGGTTTCTCCTAAAAAATTACCAAATTACGAGGAGATGATGAAGAAATTCTTTGAAGAAAACCTGCACATTGATGAGGGCGGTAATGCTAGACTTCATTAATTTGACTTTTCAAATCAATCTGTCAACTATACTCTGTTTAAATGTTTACCTCTTGTTGTAGGTTATTTTGATGTCCGTGATCGTAATGGCGCTTGGATTCGGATATGGGTAAAGAAAGGTGGACTCATTGTTGTGCCCGCTGGAATTTATCATCGCTTCACACTTGATTCAAGCAATTACATTAAGGTACTTAATAAGAGCATTAATTCCTAAGCAAATGATGAAGAGCAGCGTGACTATTCATTTTCTTGCCGTAACTTAATTGATAAAATTAGACCACAATGAGTATATAACAATAATTACATCCTCATTGCGTAAATATTAACACAAAGATGTCAAAGATAAGCAAAAACATAGCATAAAAAAACCACCTTCAATGGCAATCCAATGAGTTCTTCAAGAACTCAAAAGTGTGTCGCTAGAGCCATACCTAAGTAAAAACACTAGAGTGCTCCTATTTATTGTTAGCTAAACAATAAGTTTATCCCCAATTCCATATATACTAGACTAATAAAAGCTTTTCCATAACTAAAGGAGTCGTAGGGGACATGTGAAAAAATACTTGAGTTCAGCTCCAAGGGTAGTCTAATATAGGTCAACGGTGGTCAATATTAGTCAAACTTGTTTAACTCTTGATCAACTCTTCGTACAGCCTTTCGGTGTTTTCTAATCGTGGTCATGTCATGTTGTCACCACTGCTCCCTCTTTAGTTTAAGGCTAACGTTGGTTGCACTCTTTCTATATTATACAAATATGCCAATATACGAAATATGATCATTTTGTAGGCAATCCGGCTCTTTGCTGGTGACCCAATTTGGACTGCATACTATCGTCCAGATGCAGATCAACTGCCTGCAAGGTCTGTTTTATAAACCTTCCCTATCCTCTTTTTTACTTTGTAGTTTGGTCATTAAAAAATATATTTTTGGGCATGTCATTAAAGAACTTGTTTTTATTGCAGGAGACAATACGTTTAAACTTTTGGGGTGATCAAAGAAGGCGTTGGTCATGATGTTAATGCTGCTACTAGTGTTGAAGAACCTTGAAACATTTTTAGGCTGTGATAAATGTTACCATGGTCCTTCTGTAGTTCCAAATGTACAGGCCTTGCTCACCTGCTGATTGTTGAATTCTAGCATGTAAATAAGTCCCCTATTGGGAGATTGAACTTCGATACAAATGGAGTCTCTAATCGTTGAATTTATACACTTTTGTGCTTGTCGAGGATATTTTTTGGTTGTGCTTGTTGGATATTGTTTCTCCCAAACGCACACCAAGTATACGTGGTCGACAAGTAATATAGGATTGTAAGTCCAGATATTGTACCCACAGGGACTTGTGATTAACTATCAACTAAATTAAACCCAAACAATTTATCTATTCAAGTGATTTTCTAAAGTATGAATATTTAACTAAAATTAATCTAGAGTAATAAATTAAGAGATTAAAGAAAACAACGACAAGCTTAAAGACGAATTCAATGTGAGTGAATATTTTAGAGCTATGGGTTAGCTAGCAATCACGTTGAGTTCCACTTAAATCGTCTAATTAATTTATGAGAAATTTTCATAAAGCACTATCTTTTAGTGGTAATTAGCTATCTATAGATACCATCTGCTATATTACGCCCTGTAGATACGTTTTGAGTTTTTATAAGATGTATTTGATGTATTTAGACTATTGTATTCATGAATACAATAGGAAAAATAGGCGGGAATCATGGAAGTCCAGCTAATCAGTTGTTGTATTCAATTGTATTCAAGAGTTGTATCATCAAATACAGTAACGTATACTCCTTAAAAAAGGGACCTTTCAACTGTTTTAAAACGGAAAGGAAATCAATCTAGCAAATAGTCTCCAAATATAACTCAACTAACACAATTATATCACCTATAATCTGTATTTCTCCCTTCATTAAAGATTTTCCATTCGAAAGTATCAAAAAACAGAGCAAATCGTGGATTCTCAATTCTCCCTTCTTTCTTTTCAGTTCCTTTGTTACAGTTCGTAAAAAATAAATTTCAACCAAGAAAACTCGAGATTGATACAATTATATACAGAAATACGTTGAAATTCGATTTTGCATATGACTAGATCAATGTTGAAATGACCCGACCGGTCGTTTTGCTTTTTAGAACCCCGTTCCCCCAAATAAAACTCTCCGTGCTTGCTTTAACTAATTTACGACCTGCGGGGATGGTTGGTTCGGGATTTGGAAGAGTTTGGATTGAATTATGCTCATTTGACTCCTTAGGATTTTCTTAAAAAGCTAGGTTTGACTTTGGTCAACATTTTGAGTAAACGGACCCGGATTCGTATTTTGACGGTTCCGGAGGGTCCCCAAGAAATTATAGGACCTGGGCATATGCCCGGAATCGAATTCTGAGGTCCCTAGCCCGAGTAATGAATTTTTATTTGAAATTGTTAAACTGAAATTCTAAGGATTTTTAAAATTAATTAATGATTGATCACGTTAGTATGGGGCTCGTATGTTGGTTCCGAAGCCCAGTACAGGTTCAATATAACATTTAAGACTTGCCCGCAAAATTTGGTGTCAATCCGAGTAGTTTAAGGGTGTTTCGGCCCGTTAGAGGAAAATTTAGAACTTGAAGTTCATAAGTTGGATTCAATTTGTTTTAGGGGGTGATTCTTAGATTTAGCGTTGTTTCGGGCGTTTCGAAGGTTCGAGTAGGTCTGTTTCATGATTTCAGACTTGTCGGTATGTTCGGGCGGGGCTCGGGAGCCCCGAGCGTCAATCGGACGAGGCTCGAGTGAAGTTGGAATTTTTGAGAAGTGCTGAAGCATCTGCTTCCGTCATAACCACACCTGCGGTTGGTGGACCGCAGGTGAGAGACCGCAGATGCGGTCCATCTATCGCAGATGCGGCCCAGGGTAGGCCAGGCCAAAACCGCAGAAGCGGCTCCGCAGAAGCGGCTCCGGGACCGCAGAAGCGGTCCCAGCCCATTTGGCCAGCTCCGTAAGTGCGGACGGTTTCTCGCAGCAGCAGGACCGCAAATGCGGAAATCGCTGAAGCAGTGAGCTTCATTTAATACGGGTTTCAAGCCATTTTTGCCACTTTTCACTCTTCCATTGGCGATTTTGGGAGCTTTTGAGAGAAGACTTCCACCTAGCATCTTGTGGTAAGTTTATCCCACCTATTCTTAGCTTAATACTTGTGTCTTAGGTAGATTAAACACTAGAATTTAGGTAAAATCAAGGGGTTAGAGCAAAACCTAGGGTTTTAACAAAAGTTGGATTTAACTACGAAATTTTTTATGAAATGGATTAGAAATCATATATTATTGATCCTTAGGTTATAAGAGAACAACTTCCTTCGAAAAATTTTGGAATCCGGGCACGTGGGCCCGGGGTCGGGTTTTATGAATCTTGTGTTAATGATTCGGAAATTACTTAAATAGTTGGAATTCGATTTTGTGAGCTTATATTGACTAGTTCCTACCTTATTTATCTAGTTTGGGATCATTCAGCTTTGAATTGAGGGTTTGGGCTCGTTCTTGGTATTGGAAGTGCACTTGGAGCGAGATGAGTCTCCTTTCTAACCTTGTAAGAGGGAATTGTCTCCATAGGTATAATAATTGAGTAATTTGCTAGTAAATGCGGGGGCTACGTACGCACTAGGTGACGAGAGTCCGTGCGTAGCTACTATTATGTTAATTGTCTGGGTAGTCTAGGACTCGTATCATGCTTTATTGGTGAATGTCTCTATATTTTCTTGCTAATGTGAACACTTAGGATATGCTTGAGACTTGGAAAGGAAAATAAGCAAATGTATACACTTGTTGGACACTTGTATGAATTTACTTGGAAATAAATGCGCATTCATGTGTTTTCTTGATATTAGTTGATATTTGTGGATCGGGTCGATCGCCTCGGTAGAAATAGATGCATCTATGGTTCGCGCCATTCGACCCTATGGCAGTGCACAGTTTATTTTCTGTTGGATCGAGCCGTCGACCTCGGCATAATGTGCGCATGATATCTATGTGAAGCCTTATCTATGATTTGTCCTGCTAAATATTTGAAATATTATTGGTTGACTGCAAAATTGTTCAGAACATGACTTATTATCCCTTGCTACAAACTGTTGATTATCTGTGACTCCCATGCTAGCATAGAACCTTATTATATTATTTGACCCTAGTGGTATCAAGTCGTCCTCTCGTCTCCACTTCTTCGAGATTAGACGGGATACTTACTGGGTACATGTTGTTTATGTACTCATACTACACTTCTGAACTTAATTGTACAGGATCTGAGGCAGGTACATCTGGCTATCAGTTTGGTGTGCGCCCCTGATTCATGGCTTGAGACTTCCACGGTGAGCTACTCCCTTCCTGTGCCGACTCCCTTCCTGTGCCGTTCAGCAGCTTGATGGAGTCTTTCTTTACTTTTGTTGTCTATTCTATCTCGGACGGTAGGATAGTTTATTTCTTTTTTACATTCTACTAGTTGCCCATTACTTGTGACACCAGGTCTTGGCACACACGTTAGCAAACTATTATTTTGGGGTTGTATAACTATTTTGGCACATTATTGTTCATCTCTGATTTGACTTGAACTTTATGAATTGCTGTACTTATTTTGGTAAAAGTAAAAATGAAAACTTAATTACCTTTTCCGCGTTGGCTTGCCTGACAATGGTGTTGGGCGCCATAACGATCTATTTTTGAAAATGGGTCGTGACAAATGTACCCCTAAATCACATGAATTTTGTTCCATGGAGTTATTTTTTCCGTTAAATTTAGTTATGGATTTAAATTTACTTATCTCTGTGCAGATTCCTAATGAAGTTGAATAATGAGACGGTCTCCATTGAGCTCAAGAACGGCACCGTTGTTCATGGAACTATTACAGGTATCTCTTTTTTCCCCTACCTCTCAGTCTCTCCATTGTGCGTTTTTTTATTGATTATGTATTAATAATACATGCATTGTTGTGGAGCATTATGCTAGTACAGAAGAATTGAATGCAAAATCAAATTGTATGTATATGTATTTAGCTGTATTTGTGAAAGGTTACTTGACCTTCACTGTTGTTCTTTTTTATTTTTTATGTATTAATAATACATGTATTCTTGTTGAATACAGTGGCTCTAACTGTTTTTTATTAAATGTATTTGTTGTATTAAAATGTAAGCTTATAAGTATAGGTGTATTCAGA
>NW_017679667.1:15134-16041 GCF_001879085.1 Nicotiana attenuata
TGAAAGCATATTGATACAATAACAATTACCTTTTCGTGCCGTGTATCCGAGCTTTTTTTTGCATCAACTTCCTTAAACTTGACACATGAAGAATCATTCATAGGTTTTTTCCTCTTTTCCGCAACTGGAATTTTTGTTTCTTTTAAGGATTTCTCAACTTGGACTTCTTTCGATTTGTCATTGTGTAATTTAGTTCTTCTCTGTGAAACTGTAGTTGCTAATACACCTGCAAATTCCGACTCCGCTTGAGTTATTTGCAATAAGAAAGAGGGCCCATCAAAATTGAGAATTTTGGTGGGTATACCTCTGGTTACCATCTTGTGTGACGACGAATCCGACATTGGAGAGAAAAACGATAGCTATCTGTTGAGTAAACAATAACAATGGTTATTGTTTAAGAAACAAACAAAAATCTGTATCGAAATCGAAGAAGCTAAATACTTTTATCAAAATCTAAGAAGCTAAATACTTAGCGCAAGAACTTGTAGCAGGAAATAAAACCACGATTTTAGAGAGAAACTAACCGGGGAGTGATAATGGGGGAGACCTGGCGAATTTGGGTGGGAGAAGAAGTCTGAAACGTAGTTTTGTGGGAGAAGAGAGTAAAGTGTATGAAAAAAAAGAGAGAGAGAACGTGGTTTGTGAAATTTATCGTGATTATGTGAGAGAAAATCTGAAAAAGGAGAGAGAAAAATATTAATTAGCGTATATGGTGCCTTAAGTATAGGATGTTTCCATAATTAAATATTTTGCTATAAAGGGTAAAAGGTAGCTATATAATATAATTTTTTAAAATATTATTCATTTAAAATAAATAGGGTATTAAGCTTTTCAATAGGGTGTAAAAATTCCTTAATTTATTTGATTTATTGGTTGATAAGGGTTAATATTGCTCGTAGCCTTCTCT
>NW_017679668.1:0-3520 GCF_001879085.1 Nicotiana attenuata
AGCAATGATACTCAGCTCAAACAATAGTTCAAATATCAGTTTAAAACTCCAAGTTTGAGTAAATATGGCTGAGTTCAAGAAAACAGTGTAAATCACATGGACTGAGTTCAAATGATATTTCAAACAGTGAGGAAAACAGTGATGATAGTTCATAAAGAGTTCAAACAGTCGGCAATAAGCCCCAAATATGGCAATAAGCCCAAATCATAGTGAAAATAACAAGTCATTTCTAATACGCGGTAAAATATCATCCGGACTGGACCAAGTCACAATCCCCAATAGTAAATGACCCCGCGCTCGTCATGGAACGCGTGTCTCATCTCAACAAAGCACCAAGTTGTGCAAGTCCGGGGTTTTCAAACCCTCAGAACATCATTTAAAATCATTACGCACCTCTAGCCGGCCAAAAGTCTAGCTCGCTATGTCTTTTCCCCTCGAATCGACCTCCTCGCGCGTCGAATCTGATCAAAACCACAAGGAATACATCACAATAGGCTAATGGATCATAACCCAATCGAAACGACTCGAAAAATATCAAAAATCACGAAGTTGGCAAAACCCGAGCCCCGGGCCCACTTCCCGAAAAATTACGAAATTCACATCACCGGATTCCACGTATCGCCACGAGTCTATACATATCAAATTCATCAAAATCGGAGTTCAAATGCCTCTTCAAGTTCCAATTTTACATTCCAAAAACCAAGCCCTAGTTCTTCCAATTTTTACCCAAGTTTCTAAGAATTAAAGGTTGATTCTTCAAATAAATAGCGTTTCTAGGTCACGAGACTTACCTCCAATCGATTCCCGTCAAAAACCTCTTCAATTCCTACCAAAAAGCTCTTGAGGTGGTTCAAAAATGGAGGAAATATCAAATGGGTCGCGGATGAAATGTCCTTAATTAACCCTTCTGTGATGCCCAGTTTCTTCTATGCGAACGCGAAGGCCCTCTCGCGTTCGCGATGAACAAAATTTCCACAGACCAATTTTACTCTACGCGAACGCGTAGCACCAGACGCGAACGCGATGCACTCCCAGGCCCTCTTACGCGAACGCGACTTCACCATCGCGAACGCGATGAATAACCAAGCTGGGCCCCCAGACTCCTCCTACGCGAACGCGGGGTCCCACCCGCGAACGCGGTGACCAACAGAATCAGGCCTACGCGAACGCGGCCTATCCCATGCGAACGCGAAGGCAAAATTATGCCTGCAACAGCTGCTGAAAATCTGCAACACTCCAAGTCAAATTTTCTTCCGTTTGATCACCCGAAATCACCCCGAGGCCCCCGGGGCCTCAACCAAAAACACCAACCTACCCCCAAAACATCATACGAACTTGTTCCAATCATCAAAACACGTCAAACAACACAAAAATCATCAATTCACAACGGATTCAAGCCTAAGTTTATCAAATTCTTCTGAAACTCACATTCGATCAAAAACCCAACCAAACGACGTCCAAATGACCTGAAACTTTACCCGCACATCCAAAATCACCTAACGAAGCTACTGCAACTCTCGGAATTCCATTCCGACCCCCGGATCAAAATCTCACCTACCAACCGGAATTCGCCAAAATTCAACCTTTGCCAATTCAAGCCCAATTCTACACCGGACCTCCAAATTCAATTCCGATCGCACTCCTAAGTCAAAAATCATCCCCCGAAGCTAACCAAATCACCGGAATTCACATCCGAGCCCTCTAACTATATAGTCAACTTCCGGTTGACTTTTTCCAAAACAAGCTTCCTTCTAAGAGGCTAAGTGCCTCTTTTCCAACTAAAACCAATCCAATTCCACCCAATCACCTCAAATACCGGTACTGAAATGTAGAGAAACATAATATGGGGGAAACGGGGTGGTAACTCATGTGACGACGGGCCGGGTCGTCACAGCTATATTCATACCGGGTAAATATAAAAGGTTACCCGATTTTTCTTTTATTTGTACTACACAAGTATAAGCATGATGATGGAATCACATGCCACAAGTAAACTAGAGGTTTACTGAAACAAATATTAGTTGGCATGAACGGGTTGGCCATCCCGGTTCAATTATGCTGCAAAAATTAATTTGTAACGACCCTACCGGTCGTTTTTGGAATTTACACCCCGATCCCCCCCTTAACTGTTTCCCCTAAGTTCATTTCTGCTATTTTTGTTTGCCGGGACATTCAGTGTTGAGTTTCGGAGAGTTTTGGGACACTTAGTCCCTAAACGAGAGCTTAAGTGTTGAAAAATGGTCTGTAGTCGGAACAGTGTGAAGACGACCTCAGAATGGAAATCCGATGGTTCCGTTAGCTCCGTTAGGTGATTTCAGGGTTGGGAGCGTATTCGAAATGTATTTTGGAAGTCCGTAGCTCATTTAGGCTTGAAATGCCGGGTTTATATTTTTGAAGTTTCCGGTCCGATAGTGAGTTTTTGATCCGAGGGTCGGATTGGAATTCCGGAAGTTACAGTAGTTCCGTCATGTCATTTGGGATGTGTGTGCAAAATTTCAGGTCATTCGGACGAGGTTTGGTTAGGTTTTTGATCGAAAGCGTGTTTGGTTGGAATTTGAGGTTCTTAGACTTGAATCTTTGATTAATTCGGGTTTCCGACGTTGTTTTAGGTGTTTTAAGGATTGGTACAAGTTCGAATAAGGTATTAGGTGGTATTGGTGCTTTTGGTTGAGGTCCTGGGGGCCTCGGAATGATTTCGGGTGGTTGACGGAAAATTTTGAAGTTGAATGAATTGCTGAAGGTTCTGTCATCTGGTATTTCCGCTTCTGCGGCTTGGGAAGCGCAGAAGCGGAGCCGCAGAAGCAGCTAGACCACTGCAGGAGCGAAATTCGAGTGCTTCTTCAGCTTCCGCAGGTGCGGAAGTTTAACCGCAGAAGCGGTTACGCACCTGCGAGATAGTAGTCGCAGATGCGGTCCTTGGAATTTTGTTTGAAACCGCAGAAGCGGTAATGAATCCGCATAACCGGCAACCGCAGGTGCGGTGAAGGTCCGCAGAAGCGGAAATCTTGACTTTAATGAAGAACCGCAGAAGTGGCTCGTGGTCCGCAGAAGCGGGACCGCAGAAGCGGTCCCTTGTCCGCAGAAGCGGAAACCCCTGGACAGAAATAGAGATGTCGAGGGTTTGAGTTCATAAGTTGCAAAATCAATTGAGAGCTCGGTTTAAGGCGATTTTGAGTGGAATTTGAAGTGAAGATCACTGGGTAACGTTTCTTTGGTCCCTTCTTGTTATATTTCATCATTATATAGTTAAATACACCATTGGAATTCGAATTTAGGATCAAAAATTGGATAATTTGGGGTAAAACTTCATTGCCTAAACTATTGAGTTTTGAGTGGGCATTTGACCTCCGATTTGGGGGATTTTTATATGGTTAGACTCGTGAGAGTACGAGGGTTCTAAAAAGTATAAAATTATTCGATTCCGAGGCTTTGGCCTGAAGGGCATTTTGGTCATTTCACCTAATTTCACGCCGTAGCTTTGAATTAAATAGCAAAACTAGTTGTTTGCGATGTTATTTAT
>NW_017679668.1:10529-16036 GCF_001879085.1 Nicotiana attenuata
AATCCGCATAAGCGGCAACCGCAGGTGCGGTGAAGGGCCGCAGAAGCGGAAATCTTGACTTTAATGAAGAACCGCAGAAGCGGCTCGTGGTCCGCAGAAGCGGGACCGCAGAAGCGGTCCCTTGTCCGCAGAAGCGGAAACCCCTGGACAGAAATAGAGATGTCGAGGGTTTGAGTTCATAAGTTGCAAAATCAATTGAGAGCTCGGTTTAAGGCGATTTTGAGTGGGATTTGAAGTGAAGATCACTGGGTAACGTTTCTTTGGTCCCTTCTTGTTATATTTCATCATTATATAGTTAAATACACCATTGGAATTCGAATTTAGGATCAAAAATTGGATAATTTGGGGTAAAACTTCATTGCCTAAACTATTGAGTTTTGAGTGGGCATTTGACCTCCAATTTGGGGGATTTTTATATGGTTAGACTCGTGAGAGTACGAGGTTTCTAAAAATATGAAAATTATTCGATTCCGAGACGTTGGCTTGAGGGGCATTTTGGTCATTTTACCTACTTTTGCGCCCTAGCTTTAAATTTATTAGCGGAATCAGTTGTTTGCAATATTATTTACGAGATGTAATTGAATTGAATAGATTTGGGCCATTTGGAATCGGATACTCGTGGCAAAGGCGTGGTTTCTATTGATATTGAGCCGGTTCGAGGTAAGTGGCTTGTCTAACCTTGTGTGGGGGATCTTTCCCCTTAGGATTGTTTTCCTTGATATTTGAGTGCCTTGTACGTGAGGTGACGAGCGCGTACTTGAGCCGATTGATGAAAACTCCGGTTTTTACTTAAATTATTGAGATTTAGTTTCTTTCTTACTTGCCTTATTCTACTTGAATTTATAACTTGTGCTAGATTAGGAAAAGCATGTTTAGCTGACTTGACTGCCTAATTGCTTAAGTTGTTTTGACTGTCCTACGTGAAGCATGCTAGGCTAGTTCTATCTGTGTTTGTATTTCGTACATCATTCTTGGTATGTTTCTGGCTGTGATTGCGCTTTTACATTGGGACTACGGATGTGGGATTCTGGTTGCTCCCCCCTTGTTTGTTTACTTTGGGACTGCGGGTTAGATTCCCGATAGATCCCCCTGCACTTTAACTTTGGGACTGCGGGTTAGATTCCTGATAGATCCCCCTGCACTTTTACTTTCGGACTGCGGGTTAGATTCCCGATAGATCCCCCTGCACTTTTACTTTGGGACTGCAGGTTAGATTCCCGATAGATCCCCCTGCACTTTTACTTTGGGACTGCGGGTTAGATTCCCGATAGATCCCCCTGCACATTGATGATTGGACTACGGGACGGCATCCCGGGAGATCTTTTGGTATTGGAACATGAATTGGACTACGGGACGGTATCCCGGGAGATCCACTGGACAGTTGAGGAAAGGGCTACAGGACGGTATCCTAGGAGACCCTCATCGGTATCATTGACATTGAGCTGTATTTATTCTGTGTTACTCTGTCTTTTGTAGTCGTTATTGTCTCATTGACCTGCCTTATTTCACTACTGTATTTGTTATATCTGTCAGATTATCATACTGTTAATTATTGCTGCTATTATATTTTGTCTCGGTAGGGCCCTGACCTTCCTCGTCACTACCTAATCGAGGTTAGGCTCGGCACTTACTGAGTACCGCTGTGGTGTACTCATGTCTCTCCCTACGCATGTTTTTCATGTGCAGATCATCCAGGTACCTCTACTCAGGCACACTACCCTTGAGGCGAGGAGCTATTCGGAGACTTCGAGGTATGTCTGCCGCGTCTGCAGACCAGGAGTCTCTACTCTATTCCGGCTTTAGCAGATAGTTCCTTTCTTTCCTCTCATGTTGTTTTAGACATTCTGGTGTAGAGCAGACTTTTACATTCTATTAGCCTGTGTTTTCCCGTGAGTTTCCGAGTTTTGGGATTTAGTTGTAGACTTCCACATATATTTTGAGTTGTATGGGCCGAGCGGCCTTAAATACAGTTGTTGCTTTCTTATGATCGGTTCTAATTAATTATTCTGCAAATATTAATCTATTATTCCGCACTGTTAGGGTTACCTAGTTATAGGAACTAGGTGCCATCATGACATGTTCATGGGGGGTGAACTGGGGTCGTGACATAATTGAGAATTCACATTGGCATATATTGAAGAAATAGAAGATTCTTCAAGAATTCTCTTGTGCTGCATATTCTCATGATATACTAGTTAAGGTTGGGATTGAATCCCTTAAGATCTGGAACGAATAAAAGGTGATATATATATATATATATGGGCCCAATCACCTGCCATGTGGACCATTTACTATTATATGATTTTAATAGATGCATCTATTGTATGGTCACATGTGCGTTTGTTATCAACTTGCACTTTGGTTTTTGCAAGGTTGTTTGCTCAAATTATTAGAGCACGGTTCCAGAATATATATTATGATAATTTATCTTGATTATGCTGGTTTAAATCCAAGTTGGTTTAGCAGAAATCGTATGCCTCCAATTATAGCTAAACCATTGGTTATGAGAATAAAACTCCCAAATAAAAATTTGGTATGAGGTTTATTATTTAATATACAACAACACTTGTACGCATCTAGCCAACAAGTTATGATAAATTCTCCCCATCACAATTGGTTCACGGTCAGGAACCAAATATTCCCATCTAGAAATATGTATGTGCTATATGATTTAATTGTGACACCACAATGCACAAAGATGGGTTCCCAAATAAGGTTGAGAAATGTGTTGGTGATCCTAACATTAGGGGGAGAAAATGGGCAGCTGAAACAGTGATACGTGGAATGAATTATTATGAATACATCTAGATCCTCGTACAAGAAAATTTGAACTTATGTGAACTTGAAGTTCAAGTGATAATTCATTTCTAAAATATTGCCGGGAGCATTTGCTGACCCAAGGCTAAATGTCATATTTCAGCTATTAATGCACCAAAATAGAATAAAGTCCATGATGGACAGAGTTTATGACACGCATGAAGCGTAATAGACTAATCGGTTCCAAAGATAAAACTCCTTGAAGAAGGAGACGAGCAAATGTTCAAGATGGTCACAATAAGGAGGCAAGTGCTTTATAAGAGCACCATGACATAACACTTTATAAGACCTCATGGGAGAGGCTCAGGTACCTGAAAATAATGAGATAAAGAGATCTCAATAAGTTATGTTTTTAGTGGGTAATGACAGAACCGATGTAAAATGATCGTCGACGATGTTGTTAATATAATGTAGCGCTCAATATTATTAATATTGACGAGGATCTTGAGCTCAAATCTGTCATGGAATTTGGACAGATAAATGATTGGCCAAATGAAAAATATGCAATGAAAATTGACTTCATCTGAAAAATATGAAGTTGGACGAATAGTCCCAACAACTGAAAGTATAAAGGCTATATGGAAATATGAAATATGATTAGTATTATAGTGCAAAAAGAATCCTTGATATAGATTTGTTTATTCTAACAAATATTGTCAAGGTTTTGTTGTTTATGCAAATGCAGGCATTTATTGAATTCCGTTCTTCAAACAATCTATTTGTACAAGATGTGTGACTTTTCTTTGAAGAGAATATTCCAATAATAATGAAGAAGCTGATGTTTGCTTATCTCAATTGAAAGAAGAATATTGAAGGAGAATGAATAAATCATATATTTCATCAAAGTTCTTTGTCAGACACGATCTTCAACAGAATGATGAAATAGATGTTCAAGAAATTCCTTCAAGTGATAATTTGGCGGAATAATTCACGAAGGCATTGCCAATCTCAATATTAGAGAAGTTGTTATACAAGCTTGGAATTCGGCGTCTCCGAGAAATAAAGTGATATTTTCATCAGGGGGAGGCAAATACGCGCTGTACTCTTTTTCCCTTAGCTAAGGTTTTATCCCACTGGGTTTTCCTGTCAAGATTTTTAATGAGGCAGCAAGTAATGCGTATTACAAGATATGTGTACTCTTTTTCATTCACTAAGACTTTTTCCTCCATGGTTTTTTCTTAGTAAGGTTTTAACGAGGCACATTATCTATGGACATCCAAGGGGGAGTGTTATGAAATACATATTTATATGGATGTCCACTAATCAAATATAACTCCCACTACTCTTCTCCATTATGTAGATAACCCCCACTACTTCTTACCATTATGGATGTAACTCCCACACCTCCATGATCTTTCCCCATGTTCTCAATAGTTAATACCATGTTTATGGAGTCCCTTTGTATTACTTATATCATCCTATAAATAGAGGGTTTGGGCATCACATTGTACACACTTGAATATATGGAAGAAATTAGATTCTCTTCTCTCTTGCTCTCTACATTGTTGTCTATCTTTTTGTTTTATATTATTAGTTTGAGCTAAGTTTCGTAATAAATATCATTTTTTAAAACTAACTATTTGATATTCGAAATTTATTGAACCAACAAATAAAGATTTGCATTGCATAGAGCTCATGAAAGTACTACCAACTAGCAGTAGAAAACGACAATTGTAAGGGAAAAATTCACCAAAGTGCTTTATAATGCCTGCTTTAGTTTAATAGACTCTATGAGTTTGTTCCTTAACCTATATCACCATTGAGCCTAAATAATGCATGTACCAAGTAAAATTGTATTTTGTCTTATATAACTTTTCTTTTTTTCTTTTTCAATGTGAAATTTGTCTATCCTAGCATGCTAAGTCAAATAAGGGAGCCAATCACAACTTGTAACATAATTAAATGATGTAACATGTCAAGTCAAATTAAAATGTTAAAAAAAAAAATGCCAAGTATACAATGACATGTTACAGCCAATTAAATGTGATTTAAGTTGTCGCTAGTGAAATTTGATTGGTCGATCACTCAAGGGAACCAATTAAATAAATGAAAATAAGTGCATCCTCATCGGCCATCGCATCTCCTCCCTACTATAACTATAAATAAAGGTCCTACATAAGTCAAAAAAAGTCATAAAAAATTACAAAAAGAAGCAAGAAAGAGCCTTGAAGTACAAGAACTTCAAGAACCTCATTTTATTTTTCTTTCCCTACTTCCTAATTTTACCAGAATTAAAAAAGGCGGAGAAATTTAAAAAAGAATAAATTTTTAAAAAATAGTAATATAAGTTAAATATAAAAAATAGACACAAATAAGAGAAAGAGAAAAATGATCTAAATAGTCTTTAAAGTATATGCTTTTTATCCATAAAATATAATATTAAACATCGACAAAAGTAGAACAATTTTGTTTCTAAGTGGATAGAACGTAGAAGTAGGGGTGTAAATGGATATTTGAAAACCGACTAAACCAACCGAACCGTACCGCACCGAACTGATTTGTAGGTTTCTTTTAAAGAAATCGTAGGTTTTTTATATAAATATATAACCGTACAGATAATTAGGGTAGGTTTTTTATTTTATAAAAATAAACCAAAAAATACCGAACCGTACCGAATAGATTTTACATGTGGAAAATATATTTATAGAGTAAGTTTAAAACTAATAAAGCATTACATTTTTTATTGGGCC